>NC_088239.1:28157825-28432825 GCF_036934945.1 Oncorhynchus masou masou
TTACTGCTTCCTGGTTTAGAAAAACAGCTGAAGTGGAGAAGATGATGTATATTCTGGTCCAAATCCCAGTCAAACCCATAATGACTATCACATTCTCAGACGTGGCCAAGACTGAGACGGAGAGAATTTGCAGTTATATTTCCTTTTTCTAAACCCAGTATACCTGTTTTTGCTTGCTCTGCACATTCCACAAATGCAAAGGGGTGGGTTTACGACAATGGCACTAGGAAACACAATTTTCAGAATGACAGTCGGCAAGAGTCAATTTTTTTTACGTGAGTTGCCTAGTGAGTTGGCATTTTTCCAAAATCCCTTCTTTTATAGTATTGTGGCCTCATCTTAGTCAGATCTCTAAACATCCGGTCAGCCCTCGTCAGCTCTGTCATTGGCTGAATAATACCACTTATGCATGTAGAACAGAGGTGCATTCAACAAGGGAAATAGTTTGTTAGCGTTAGCTGTTGGGCCGTCATTGTAAATGAGAATGTGTTCTTAACTGACTTTCCTAGTTAAATAAAGGTAAAATAATAATGTTGACAAAAGAAAAGCTAACATATTCCATTTGTTTTGTGTTAGCCGCGACCGTTCGCTAACGTTATCTAACAGTCTGAGAAGATAGTGTGTGGCGAATGTGCGGGTCTAAACTGCCGCTAAATACAATCAAGTGGCCATGTAAACTTTCTGTATTTAGTAGGAATAGCCAAATCGTTTTCAGTTGGACTATTCTCTAAAAAAGCCTCAGTAAACGTTACAAAAAGTAGCTGTTTGATGTTTCACCGTAACATTTTGGAATGTTCATTAAAGTCGTTCAACTGAAATTGTTACTCTGGCGTAACATGTTCTCTGCAAACAGAGGCCTTGTTGAACTCGCCTTGTTGAGCTCTCAACTTCACAGACTTGTGAGGTCACTTCTGTTACTTATTTCTCCAAAAATGTTATCCTAAAAGGTCAGTGCCCTGACCTGTATACATAAGGCTTGGACATGGTTTTTATCACTGAAAATATTTGTTCAGAGAGTTTAGAGTGAGGAGTCTTCTCTTCAGCTCATCCTTCAACTTGTCCTCACGAATACTAAACTACCAGACTACTCCATAGTAAGTGATCTAATTTGAACACAATTTTGTCTGTTGTTGATTAGCGTGTGTTCCAGTAAGTGGTATTTACTTGGCATGAATCGCCATCCCAGATGTCTGACAGTCAGATGTCTGCACTGTTTCCCTCGTCTCTAATAGGCTAAACCAAGGTTTTCCGGCGGAGAGCGTGCCACTCTCTAGTCTGGCGTGTGTCCCTTCCAGTCCAACTAGCTGCAGCCGATGGCTCACTGTCATGGCGACTGACAGGCCACTCCCCCACATCCAGCCACAGATGTGGTAGGCCACCCAGAGAGAACTCCATCAAACTCCATCACCCACGATGCACCAAAGCAGACAGGAGATGGCTTCTATTGTTACAGCCCTCAGAATGCAGCCCATGACTTTCACGGCTGCGCCTGTTTTCTTTTGCATGTTGATCTGTTGATGTTGGACGTTTCTAAGATTTTGGAAGGAAAACATATATTTTGGTTAAATATCATCGTCCATGGGGCTTTCTCTCATTCAAATGTGCCCATGTGGAATTGTGCTCCTGCTTTCAACTCACAGAAGTTATCCTAATCTCACTTTTTTATTTATTTTATCTTTCACTTGTAGTTTTTGTCCAACTGAAAGCTGGCCTTCAAATGGACCGTTTTTTTGTCTCTTTAGTAACAGTTTAATACCACTAACATTCCATTGAGTGAATCTTCCTTCCTTCCTTTAACTTTGAGACTGACACACAACTTCTCTCTGCTTTGTGTACTGACTGTAATGAAGAGACAATTATTTTTTTACTCTGTTTATTACATTTTACACACACACACAGAGACATACAAGACAAGACAAAGCAATATAAATAATATACTCAACTAGAAAGAATACAAATAATACATAAAAAATAGCTTTAAAAATACCATACTTTAGACAAGTTAAACACACCAGGCAGAAGGCTACAAAGGTTAAAGGGCAATCTATAGTACAGGGACAGAGCAAACACCTCACCATTGTTGCTGTAAACAGTCAAGGGATAGGGGTGGAGAAATGCAACCACTCACAGACAGTCATGGCCACAGACCGACCATCCACTGGACCAAAAATAAAAAGTTTACAATGCTTTAAAATAAAAAAATGAATAATAATCATTTTATGTAGGCGTGAACAAAATGTAAAAATAAAAATAACTGAGAAAAACAAGCTCACACTTCAGTCTCTGCCCGTGCAAGATGAACAAGGCATCCGCAGGTCACAATCAATAAACATATCAACCTTAATGCCCCCCCAGACAAAACACAAAGAAAAGCTCATCCAACCCTTAAGTCACAGGGGTGTCAAATACAGTTGGTTTTAATAGGGGTGCCACCAGAGAATGGACTGTTTGAAGTAAGACCGGAATGGAGCCCAAGCCTCATTAAACAGTTTGGGGTTCCAACGTGAATTTAATTTTTTCTAGTTTCAGAGAGCACAACACATCTCTCACCCAATATTTATAAGATGGGAGAGCTACCATCTTCCAGTTCTGTAGTATTAGCCGTCTAGCTAAAAGAGTTGTATAAGCAACAGTGTCTGACTGTCACGCCCTGGTCTATATTTATTATGTTTATCTTCATTTATTGGGTCAGGCCAGGGTGTGACATGGGTTTATTTGTGGTGTGTTTCGTCTTGGGGTTGTGTGGGGTGTATAGCATAGTCTATGGCTGCCTGAGGCGGTTCTCAATCAGAGTCAGGTGATTATCGTTGTCTCTGATTGGGAACCATATTTAGGTAGCCATATTCTTTGTGTGTTTCGTGGGTGATTGTCCTTAGTGTCCTTGTTCCTGTCGCTGTGTTAGTTTACATAAGTATAGGCTGTTTCGGTTTTCGTTACGTTCATTACGTTCTTGTTTTTGTAGTATTTTTGTATTGATTCGTGTTTACATTTTTTGATTAAACATGGATCGCAATCTACACGCTGCATTTTGGTCCGACTCTCCTTCGCCTACAGAAAACTCTCCTTCGCCTACACTGACTGGATTCTTGACAGGGGGGTACCTATGGGCAGTACTCCAAAAAGGGCTGTAAGGGGAGACGGATCTATAACAGTGTCATATATATATATCAGAGAAACATTTAAATATTAATTCCCAGAAACCTGACAGTTTATGACAGCCCCAAAACATATGCAACAGTGTGGCTGGTTCCACTTTACATCTGACACAGGTAGGATCAAAATCAGAGAATATTCTTCCAAGTTTGGCCCCCGACCAGTGGATACGGTGAACCACCTTGAATTGAATGAGGCTGTGTCTAGTGCCTAAAGAGGATGAATGCACCCTGTGCAGCACAGATTCCCAGGTGTCTTTCCCAAGTTCCTCCCCCAAATCCTTTTCCCATCGAGTCTTTCAAGGCACCAAAGAAGGGTTCTGTAAGTCATGAATGATATATATATATATATATCTGAAACATATATATCTGAAATTGCGCCCCTAGGAAGCTTGTTCAGCTCCAAGATGCTCTCTATAGCTGTATTCACAGGCCTATGGGGAAATGCAGGTGTGTTAGCTCTGACAAAGTTCCTAGTCTGGAGATAGCGGAAAAAGTGGGATTTGGGGAGGTTGAACTTTTCCTGCAGCTGAGCAAAAGAGGAAAATGTATCGTCAAAGAATAATTGGGCTAGTGAAGAGAGGCCTAGTGAGTGCCAGATGCCAAAAGTCCCATCATTCAAAGATGGAGGAAATAAAATGTTCTGATTGATTGGGCCTGATAGAGAAAAGCCTCAGAGGCTGAAGGCTAAACGGAACTGATTCCACATTTTAAGGGACTGCTTTACAATTGGTTGACACACCTTTTGCCAAGGGACACTGGGAGAGACGAGCACAGCACAGAGGAAAGTGCAGTAGGTTTACACAATTCAGACTCCATCTGGACCCAGAGTGGTCTAGGGCCAGTAGGATCAGTCTGCAGCCAGTACAGAAGGGCTCTGAAATTCGCAGCCCAATGGTATGTCTGAAAATGTGGTAGAGCTCAACCCCCCAATGCCTTAGGCTTCTGTAAATGTCTTTTACCAATCCGTGGTACCTTGCCATCCCAAAAAAATGCATGAATGTTTGATCCAGTGAAATAAAAAAAGATTTTGGGCTAAAAATGGGTAAACATTGAAATAAATATAAAAATTTGGGTAACACACTCATTTTAATGACATTAATCCTTCTGTTAAGAGAAAGAGGTAGCGAATTCCAAAAAGTCTGCTTGAGCAACAAAGTTTTTCTGAAACAAATTTGAATATTTCCTTGTCACTTTACCTCCCAAGTAGGTGAATTGATCCTGGACAATCCTAAACTGAGAACTTGTAAAAGAGCACTTTGAGGCAGCCTTGCTTACAGGAAAAAGCTCACTCTTGCCTAGATTCAGCTTGTACCCTGAGATTGATCCAAACTTTTTAAGAACAGATAAGGCACGTGGCAATGAGGTATCAGGGTTGGAGATAAACAAAAGGAGGTCGTCAGCATATAGCGAGACTTTCTGCTCTAAGCCCGCCCTGATTATACCTTGAATGGCATCATTAAAGCGTAGTGCAATGGCGAGAGGCTCGATTGCCAAAGCAAACAACAAGGGGGAGAGTGAACAACCCTGTCTGGATCCACAGTGCAAGGGAAAATAGTCAGAGGACAAGTTGTTAGACCGTACCGAAGTCATGGGGGAAAAATAAAGAATCTTTATCCACGCAATGAATTTGGGGCCAAAGCCAAATCTATAAAGGGCAGATGTTAGGTAATCAAACTCAACACGGTCAAACGCTTTTTCTGCAGTGAGACCACCACCTCCGGGTCCTCCGACGCTGGGGAGTACAGTATATTCATAAGGCGATGGCTAAAAGCTTGGCTAGGATTTTGTAATCACAGTTTAAAAGCGAGATTGGGTGATAGGATCCACATTCCAGGGGGTCTTTGTTTTTCTTTAATAGTAATGAAATTGAAGCCTGATAAAGACTAGGCGGTAGCTTTGAGGTATTAAGGCACTCTGCAAATAGTTGAGACAAGAATGGGCAAAGCAGACCAGAAAATATCCTGTAAAATTCGGTTGGAAAACTGTCCGGACCCAGTGATTTACCACTTTTCATTGCGGACACTGCTGTTGCAATCTCCTCAGGTGTAAATTCTTCTACTAGACAGTCATGGGAGTCTGTATCAATTGAAGGCATATTCAAGCCATTAAACAAGGAATCAATCAACAAAGGGTCTTGAGGAGATTCAGAGGTGTATAACGCAGAGTAAAATTGTTTGAATTGATCATTGACCTCTTTATGTATAACTGTGGTGGCACCAGACGGGGTCCTTATATGTGGGATTAAACGTGAGGCCTCAGATTTACAGATCTGATGTGTAAGGAGTTTACTGGCCTTGTCGCCTTGTTCATACACTTTGTATCGAGCTCGCAAGAGTAACTGTTCAGCTTGCCTGATAGAAAGCTCATCAAATTCAGATTGGAGTAGTTGGCGCTCTTTATGCAGATCAGAGGAAGGATCCGTAGCATACTTCTCATCCAATGTGGCTATGGACTCGCTCAGGTCTCGAAGTCGCTGAGAGCGAACTCTGTTTTGGTTGGCTGTATAAGAAATAATTTGGCCACGTAGGTATGCTTTGAGAGACTCTCATATGGTAGAGCAGGACATACCTGGTGTTGAATTAGTTTCTAGGAATAAGGTGATTTCAGAAGAACTCCTTGTCTGAGAGTAAAATGGGGTTGAGGCGCCATTGATAACACATAGGAGGTCGCTGTGGAAACTCTAGTTCAAGCACTAATGGTGAATGGTCAGAAATAACAATACTCTCGTAAGTACACTGCCGAAGGTTAGGCAGAAGTTTTTTGTCCAAAAAGAAGTAATCAATCCGGGAGTATGTTTGATGAACATGAGAATGAAAGGAATACTATCTATCTGTAGGATGTAGGAAACGCCAGGACTCAAACATATTTCTGAAGAAAGGATTGAATAACTAGGGCACATTTAGATGGGCCTGTAGTTGTTCGTGAGGACTTGTCAAGAACTGGGGACATTTTACAGTTGAACCCCCCCCCCCCCCTAAAATCAACAAATGAGAATCTAAATTGGGTATAGCAGACAAAAAGGAAGAAATTAAACGTGTGTCATCCCAATTGGGAGCATAAACACCAGCCAAAACAAGAGGGGTAGAAAACAGTTCACCGGTTACTATGACGTATCGTCCCTTAGGATCAGCAATAACCTCAGAAGCTACAAAGGGAGTAGATTTATCAACCAAAATGGCAGCACCTCTTGATTTACTATGAAAGTTAGAGTGGAACACTTGACCAACCCAGTCCCTACACATCCTAAAATGCTCACCAGTCCTCAAGTGAGTCACGAAGAGACATTTTACTAAGAATGACATGAACCACTTGAGAAGCTATAGATCCAACAAAACATAAAGCCCACACTGGTTTTTAGTTTCACTATGCAATCCTATGCAAACCATCTTAACATAAGGCTCTGTAAAAGCTATTATTCCTCTGAATGGCAGAGTTACTTATTACAACCTAACCTAAAACCCCCAAATCAGAGAGTGGCTTCTTCCAGATTGACCAGAAACAATGAAAACCAAACCACGACCAACACCATAGTGAGGTGAGTGAGGGAGTACAGTAACGTAACAGAACATGGGGTCCCATTGGAATGCATGCCTCTGCCTGTGTCTCAAATAGCACCTTATTCCCTATATAATACACTACTTTTGACCAGGCTCAGCCCCTGGTCCAAAGTAGTGCCATTTGGGAGACTTCCAGAAGCAGGAATTCTTCTCTAATTGGCTCAGCTGTGAGGACATGACTACAGTGACTGAATACTCTATATCTGAGTACTATAGTATTTACTGTAGTGTTTTTGCGGACTGTAGTATACTGTAGTATTTTCTATAGTGTTTTATTATCTATTTTCCATAACCTGTAGGTAGGACTGAGGACTGAGGATTGAACAGGCAGTTCAGCACTTGTGCTCTTTTCTATGACATGAAAGAAATACAATGTATGGTCTGTACTTGGCATGTAGGTTTCTCACTTACGAGTGGCACAAATTGGAATATGGGGGATGGGAATGGGCAGGGTATATGTAAATTAAATACTGTAGTATATACTGTACTATAGTAATTACTGTAGTGTTTTTGCGGACATTACTGTAGTATTGTCGGGGTAGGTTCCTTGCTCCTTGTCAATCATTGGCTTATTGGTGAAATCAGCAGTCAGACAATATCTTTAAGCAAATCAATTAAACATTTATTAATGCAACTGCAGACAGAAGTTGACCATGGAAACACAGCATGTATGTCTCAGAGTAAATTCTGCAACCCCACCTGAGGGCGCAGCTGATTTTATACATGCGGTCACTCCCTAGTGGTATGATCACCTACGTCAATGTATGTATGCAGCAATATGCTGAGGTTACCCTTATAAGGCAACCTAGTACAGTAGCTTCTCTGAATTCATTAGCATTGTTCACTGTCACACAAGATCAAAATGTCAAAACCAGACAGTGGTTTCTTCTCTTTATCTAGTTTCGGTCTGACTCAGACCTAGCCTGCAAGCACACTCTTGTAACAGCAAGGGCTTGATCACAAAGGCCAATAGAGATTGCTTGTGCAACGTATAGTGGCAGAATTTTTAGACACAGAGTAACCATATCTATTATAAGGCCTGGAGCAAAACATATAAATCTTAAAGTCCCCTTAATCAATAATTGGGAGGGTCCTTGGGACCCTAACCCCTTCAGTATTTACTGTAGTATTTTTGCAGACATTCCTCTAGTATTTACTGTAGTGCTTTTGCGATCTATAGTATACCGTAGTATTTACTATAATATTCTACAGTATACAAAAGAAAATGATCTACTACACATAATCAAGGGATATTACAATGTGTAGTATACTATTCTAAAGTATACTACAGTTTTCTACAGAATTGTATAGTAAGTACTGTAGTATATTATGGTAGTATTTTTTCATGTGGGAAAGAGGTATGTTAGGTCAGCTCTCCATATGGTCCTGTTTCTGAGCGTTACTGAGCGATGTGACCAAGACAGTGATGAGTTTGGCTGATGTGTGTTAGCCTAGGCAGTAAAAGAGTTGGCCCATTGTGACTCTCTCAACCTGCTTCCTGTGAACTAGCCCAAGAATCTGTTCAACACTTTTATGGCCTCATGGTTCCTCATGGTTTTATCTGGACTCCACATCTGCAACACTGAAGCAGACCTGCTGTGTTTTTGGTCTTACAGAACAAATACATCAACTGTACAGTACACAGTGCCTGTAAATGATGACATTACATTGTCGGAGCTGTTTTGGTCAGAGTGTAACAAGCTTTTAGCCCCAACAGTGTACTCACTCACTGTGTGCGTGCGCACACGTGCGTGTGTGTGACTGGGGTGATTTGAGTAGAACCTCATGGCTCCTTCTGAAGTTAAATCATTTCTGGCAGAGGAGCTGTGTTAGGAGTTTATTCTCCACCCATCTCTCTGTACCACTGCGTTTAACACTCACGCACACAAACTCAGTTATACACACCATGCAATCAATGGGTCACGCACATACCTGTCTTAAAATCAAACACTCACACACTTTATCACCTTATAACATAACCAAACACGTAATGGGTCTTGGGTTTGACTGGGGCAGTGTAAGATACTGTTATCAGTTGTCACAGGTATGTGTCCCAAATGGTCCTGGTCAAAAGTACAGTAGTACACTAAATAGGGAATAGGGTGCAGCCATGGTGGAACACAGTTGAGCTTGCTCCATGATAGATACCCAGCTAGCACATTTGGTTCCTTGGAAGTTGTGGGAACGTATTTTTTTGGTTTCACATTGGTTGTGGGAACGAAGCCATACGTTTCCTGACCGGTAAAACAGAATGTTTTTTTAAACGTTTAAATGTGAAAATATTTTTAGGTTGCAGGTAGGGCTGTGGCGGTCACGAAATTTCGTCATCTGGTGATTGTCAACAAATAACTATCGGTCTCACTGTAATTGACCGTTAATTAACATAAACACTTTTAGTATCTTCTGGCTTCCACACATAGCCAACAAGCCACTGATGCTGACCTTTGGAACAGCTACATTTTAACAAGTCTAATAAATCCATGTAATATAGCCTACACCTTCACAATAAATCCATTATTTGTTATGATATGAAGAAAATGTAGTCTATTTCAGAAGAACAGAATAGCAAACTCTGAGTTGTCCTTATGTTAGGTCCTAATCTGGCTATGCCGAATGGTTGTGGGCTACTCTAGTTAATTTAGCAGACAAGATTTGCTTAGAATTCCGTGGCATTATTTTATAGTATGAAGAATACAATTGAAAAATATGAATAAAATAGAAAGGATATTTTGTCCAAACGATTTGAGGGAGTACGTACATGCTATTCTGTGTTGAGCAGTTAACAAAGAAATATGTATTCCTTTATGCTTAATTTAGAGTTTCATTTTACTAAGCAAGTCAGTTAAGAACAAATTCTTATTTACAATGACAGCCTAGGAACAGGGGGTTAACTGCTTTGTTCTGGGGCAGAACTACAGATTTTTACCTTGTCAGCTCGGGGATTCAATCTAGCAACCTTTCGGTTACTGGCCCAACGCTCTAACCACTAGGCTACCTGCTGAGTTATTAATGTAACTTTAGTTGTTCTACAAACATTGGGCTATATGTTTTGATTTTGAATACATTGTAAACCTGCATGATGCGACTCTAAAGATGATTTGAAATTATGACTTGAAAAAAGTAGCTTAAAGGCATTAGCTTGCTTAGTTTTTTTGGACAGGCTGTACACATTTCATCAGTCACACATTCACAATTTGACAAGCCCAAAAAAATTCAAGGCAGCATCCCCTTTGTGTGGCCGTAATGCACCCTAAAAAAATCAATGCCTTTTGCGGCCAGTGTCCGGTGTGCCCTTCTCACTGAGTGCTGCTCGCGCCATCACGTGATTGGGTCTTTCTCACAGGATACAAGTGAAGACAGACACATCAGGGACGCAACTGCGCGCATCCTTATCAAATTCCGAGGTGCATATTGAAGATATTGGAAGAACTGTTCACATTTACATTTCATCAGCTAACAATATGAGTAGGGCTAACAAACAGCCAAAGAGTGGCCTCCCGGGTGGCGCAGTGGCCTAAGACACTGCATCGCAGTACTAGCTGTGCCACCAGAGACTCTGGGTTTGAGCCCAGGCTCAATTGGCCTTGTGTCGTCTGGGTTAGGGAAGGTTTGGCCGGCAGGGATATCCTTGTCTCATTGCACACTAGTGACTCCTGTAGTGAGCTGGGCACAGTGCACGCTGAACAGGTTGCTAGGTGTATGGTGTTTCCTCCGACACATTGGTGTGGCTGGCTTCTGGGTTGGATGTGTGCTGTGTTAAGAAGCAGTGGGGCTTGGTTGGGTTGTGTTTCAGAGGACGCATGGCTCTCGATCTTCGCCTCTCCTGAGTCTGTGTGGGAGTTGTTGCAATGAGACAAGACTGTAACTACTAACAATTGGGGGTAAAAAAATGAACTACAAAAGCACTAGCCTATGTTAATCTACTATCCACCATAGTACAAAAGTAGACCTATGCTGTGCGAGAAATAAATATTCCAAACATAGTCTGGGACAGTTGTGGGATGCGATAGATCCCAAATGAATATAATCATAAAAACGTTTTTACGCAATTTTGCTAACGCAACAGATCAGAACATTTAACTTCAAATGTTGATGAACTATTAGGCTATTTCTTCACATTATAAGCTCAGCAATGTACATACACAAGGTAGTAGGCTATAAGTGCCAATGTTCCATTAGCGGAAAACACCATTATCAAAAGTGACTGCAGATGCAATTATGCATGTAATGCTTTTATTATAAAGGTGCATTTTTATGGTAATAATTAGCTTCCCCAAACTTGAAATTCACGCGCTGCTTATGTATGCCAGTTAGGCTCTACACCCCTTGTAAAGCAGATTAATGTGCTTAATTTTAAGAAGTTATTTGGCCACTTTTGTTGTGATACAAACCTTATTGAAACTTATAGGCCTATGGGCTAGGCTACATGAGGTGTGCGGGGAGAGAGCAGTATACATTTCCTCTTTATGAGGAATGAACTCAGTCTGGACATGTGAGCGTTGTCATGTTGCACAGGGGGGAGTTCATTTGCACTGCTCAATAACAACAGTGGTGTAAAGTAAAAATACTTTAAAGTACTACTTAAGTCGTTTTTTGTGATATCTGTACTTTACTATTTATATACTTTTTTTTGTTTTACTTCACTACATTCCTAAGGAAAACGATGTACTTTTTACTCCATACATTTTCCCTGACACGGAAAAGTAATCGTTACATTTTGAATGCTTAGCAGGACAGGAAAACGCACTTATCAAGAGAACATCCCTGGTCATCCCTACTCTGGTGAACTCACTAAACATAAATGCTTCGTTTGTAAATATGTCTGAGTGTTGGAGTGTGCCCCTGGCTCTCCGTAAATAAAAAAAACTTTTAAATTGTGCCATCTGGTTTAATTAATATAAGGAATTTGAAATGATTTAAACTTTTACTTTTGATACTTAGGTACATTTTAGCAATTACATTTACTTTTGAAACGTATGTATATTTTAAACCAGATGTTTTTAGACTTTTACTCAAGTAGTATTTTACTGGATGACGTTCACTTTTACTTGAGTCCTTTTCTATTAAGGTATTTTTACCTTTACTCAAATATAACAATTGGGTACTTTTCCCACCACTGTCAATAAAGCAGGCTTCACATCCACCGGCATTTTGTTTATGGTGTATTAGAAATTAAACGCAAACTTTTGGACACGGAGCGCATAGCTCAGGCTAACAAGGGCTCTGGATACTACCCCGGTTACTGTCGGAGTGGCAGGAAGTTAGAAGAGGAGGAGGGAGAGAAAGAGAAAGGGATTAATAGAGAGAGACAGAGAGAGAGAGCGAAAGAAAGAAAGAAATCACTGGAAGATGCTATTCCCAGTGTAGCCATTACAGATGGTCTAGCAATGGCAACAAAAGGAACCAGTCAGAAAATGTCATGCCTCAAATACCAGCTCATGGTTTATTTTTCCAGCTGTTTGCATCAGAGGATAAATTACCTCTTGTTTGTTTTCTTTCCTTTCCCCCAAATAGTTAAATTTAACTTGTTTGTTTCTGTTTGACATTCTCCCTTGGCTCTATCGTCACTGGGGGTCTTTGTGGCATCTGGGTTAATTTTGATTGCCACCTGAATGATCCAGTAGGAGATGAGACCCAGAGGGACGGAGACCAATGAGATGAGTCGATTTTTAAAGGGGCGGCTACATAGGCCCAGATCCAAACATTACAAAAACACTAAGCAGAGCGTAGAGAAATTGCATGGAAGGTTCTGGAACTCAGCGGGATGGTTATGAAAGAAAGGGGAAAGAGAGACACATCTCTGCCAAAATACTGCATTACTGTTGAAAATGCTGACCTTTCGTAAATAACAGATTCTAACTTTCTTTGATGGAGCTTTTTCTGTAGATCTTTTGAGTTGAGTGTGCACATACTATATTTAAAAATATACTGCACCAGTCAAACGTTTGGACACACCTACTCATTCAAGGTTTATTTTTTATTTTACTGTTTTCTACATTGTAGAATAGTAGTGAAGACATCAAAACCATGAAATAACACATGGAATCATGTACTAACCATAAAAGTGTTAAAAAAATCTAAATATATTTTGTATTGGAGATTCTTCAATGTAGACACCCTTTGCCTTGATGACAGCTTTGCCCACTCTTGGCATTCTCTCAACCAGCTTCATGAGGTAGTCATCTGAAATGCATTTCAATTAACAGGTGTGCCTTGTTAAAAGTTCATTTGTGGAATTTCTTTCCTTAATGCGTTTGAGCCAATCAGTTGTGTTGTGACTAGGTAGGGTTGGTATACAGAAGATAGCCCTACTTGGTAAAAGAAAAGGTATGGGTGATATACAGAAGATTGCTATTTGGTAAAAGACCGAGTCCATATTATGACAAGACCAGCTCAAATAAGCAAACAGAAATGACAGTCCATCATTACTTTAAGACATGAAGGTCAGTCAATGTGGAACATTTCAAGAACTTTGAAAGTTTATTCAAGTGCAGTTGCAAAAACCATCAAGCGCTGTGATGAAACTGGTTCTCATGAGGACCGTCATAGGAAAGGAAGTCCCAGAGTTACCTCTGCTGCGGAGGATAAGTTCATTAGCGTTACCAGCCTCAGAAATTGCAGCCCAAATAAATGCTTCACAGAGTTCAAGTAACAGACACATCTCAACATCAACTGTTCAGAGGAGACTGTGTGAATCAGGCCTTCATGGTCGATTGCTGCAAAGAAACCACTATTAAAGGACATCAATAAGAAGAAAAGACTTGCTTGGGCCTAGAAACATGAGGAATGGATATTAGACCGGTGGAAATGTATCCTTTGGTCTGATGAGTCCAAATTTGAGATTTTTAGTTGTGTCTTTATGAGACGCAGAGTAGAAGACGGATGATCTCTGCATGTGTGGTTCCCACTGTGAAGTATGGAGCAGGAGGTGTGATGGTGTGGGGTGCTTTGCCATTGACACTGTTAGTGATTTATTATTTATTTATTTATTATTTAGAATTCAAGGCACACTTATTATTATTATTAATTAGAGTTCAAGGCACACAGCATTCTGCAGCGGTATGCCATCCCATCTGGTTTGTGCTTAGTGGGACTATCATTTGTTTTTCAACAGGACAATGACCCAACACACATCCAGGCTGTGTAAGGGCTATTTGACCAGAAAGGAGAGTGATGGAGTACTGCATCAGATGACCTGGCCTCCACAATCACCCGATCTCAACCCAATTGAGATGGTTTGTGATGAGTTGGACCACATAGTGAAGGAAAAGCAACCAACAGTGCTCAGAATATGTGGGAACTCCTTCAAGACTGTTGGAAAAGCATTCCAGGTGAAGCTGGTTGAGAGAATGCCAAGAGTGTGCCAAGCTGTCATCAAGGCAAAGGTGTCTACTTTGAAGAATCTCAAATATAAAATATAATTTGATTTGTTTAACACTTTTTTGGTTTCTACATGATTCCATATGTGTTATTTCATAGTTTTGATGTCTTCACTATTATTCTACAATGTACAAAATAGTACAAATAAAGAAAAACCCTTGAATGAGTAGGTGTGTCCAAACTTTTGACTGATCTGATCTGATCAGGCCCTACACCCAAACAAGGGCACTGCGTTCATCCACCTCTGGCCTGCTCGCCTCCCTACCACTGAGGAAGTACAGTTCCCGCTCAGCCCAGTCAAAACTGTTCGCTGCTCTGGCCCCCCAATGGTGGAACAAACTCCCTCACGACGCCAGGACAGCGGAGTCAATCACCACCTTCCGGAGACACCTGAAACCCCACCTCTTTAAGGAATACCTAGGATAGGATAAAGTAATCCTTCTCACCCCCCCCCCTTAAATGATTTAGATGCACTATTGTAAAGTGGCTGTTCCACTGGATGTCATAAGGTGAATTCACCAATTTGTAAGCCGCTCTGGATAAGAGCGTCTGCCAAATGACTTAAATGTAATGTAAATGTAATGTAATGATACTGTACATTTTTTAGACCTCCACAGTTTTTAGTAGGCTAAGCCAAGGGCTTCTTGACTTCTTTTCTGTTGAAATGCATGTTCTGTGCTTCAGTCGATGTTGTATCTGGCTATGTATTGTTATAGTCATCAACACTCCTTCCAGTTAATGTTATTTATTTTCCTTTTTTGGAAAGTATTATATTAAACTCTTGTCACTGATGGTGGTCAGCAACCTTTGGACCACACGCAAATAGGCTACACACACACACACACACACACACACACACACACACACACACACACACACACACACACACACACACACACACACACACACACACACACACACACACACACACACACACACACACACACACACACACACACACACACACTGACAGACTGCTTGAGGGGGGGGGGGGTAGCTGCAGCTTAAAATCCTTGTTTTGCTTTGTAACCAAAACCCAAGTCATTTCTTGGGCCTCAAATCACCACGCTAAAAGGGGCCTTTCCACCCCTTCAATCCACACCATTGTTGATGTAGTTTTCTGGAAAGATGGCCTGTTTGTGGAACTGCTGCAAAAAGCTGAGTCTGTACAGACACAGGGAGGGCCTCTGATCGGGGTTGGGGTGGGGAGCTAGTTGGCTAAGCAGGAACACAGCATATACTGCTGCCTTCCTCCCTGCCTCCCTCCCTATCTGCCTCCCTGCCTCCCTCCCTATCTGCCTCCCTCCCTATCTGCCTCCCTGCCTCCCTCCCTATCTGCCTCCCTGCCTCCCTCCCTGCCTGCCTCCCTCCCTGCCTTCCTTCTTCCCTGCCTCCCTCCCTATCTGCCTCCCTGCCTGCCTCCCTCCCTGCCTTCCTTCTTCCCTTCCTCCCTCTCTATCTGCCTCCCTGCCTCCCTCCCTATCTGCCTCCCTGCCTGCCTGCCTTCCTCCCTCCCTATCTGCCTCCCTATCTGCCTGACTCCCTGCCTGCCTCCCTCCCTATCTGCCTCCCTATCTGCCTGACTCCCTGCCTGCCTCCCTCCCTATCTGCCTCCCTGCCTGACTCCCTGCCTGCATCCGTGCCTGCCTGTCCGCCTCTTTGCCTGCATGCCTTAAAGTTGAACCGCAACTCATTTGAGAACAATTCTGGAGGTGTTTATTTATTTACCTCTACTGGATCCTTATCCATGGTGAAGAGTGAGGAATTTGGCCACCTTCATATCCACTGTAGAGGCACCATTTATCTTTATCTCAAGCGCTATTTTTCTTTCTGCAGCCCAGATACACTCCTTTTATCTGTCTGACATTACTCAATAGATCAGAGGGGGTGTCTGGGAGATTTAGAGAGGTTGTTACACCATGTAAAATACATGTACCCGGCTACCTTTATGAGTACAGAACCAGGGAAATACCATGGGGAAATATAAGCATGCATTATGGGAATTTGAATGATTGTGAGCTGTGTGTTTTACATGGTAGTGTTCTACTATTGAGGATTCTCTTAGGTGACCAGTAAAGGCCAGTTATAGACCCGTAGAGACCAGTAGGTATTAGACACCAGTAGAGACCAGTAGGCAGTAGAGACCAGTAGAGAACAGTATCTCTGGAGGGTTATTCCTAGAACCCTCTATGAATGATTCCACCAGCCTTATTAGACTTTAAAATATAATTATTTATGACAATACATTACATATATCAAAATATATTTATTTGAGGGCCTAGTTATTTAAGTGATAATGCCAGAGAAGACGGTGTTTGGAGGATATGTTGGCACGGGTGTTGTTAGGCCCCAGACAAAGTCGGCATCGAGGAAATTATCACTTTTATACAGCTGGTTACCAACATATTCAAATAATGATTTACATATTTTCATTAAAAACGTTTTTTTAAATGAATTTATTCATACTATTTCATCCTTCCACTAGATATAGTCCCGACACAAATCTAGGGTTGCTATCCAAGCTGGCTGGTCATTCGTTCTATCGTTTCGGGTTGCCAGAGACACGAACCAGTCGTTCAGTCTTTTTGTTCTGTATCTATGGACTCTACTCGGTCATTCATTCTAAATGTTCCATTGCCATACTGGCTTATCCCTTGCTTGCTAGCTAGCCAACTATGGCTAACTTGTGTCATGTCAAACAGTGCAGCCAGAATAACAACAGTAGCGGTATTTGCATTTGTTTAAGCTGTTTTCTAGTGAAATTTATTTGAATACATCCATAACAATGAACTAATGAGATGCAATTTTGCCTTATTAAAGTTTGCTCTCTTGTCAGGATGCTGTTGTTCAGAGGAGAAACGCTGCCTGCCTGTCTGTCTGGTCCCGACTCCTGACTCCCGACCCGTTGATAACAGCTGGAGATCAAATTTGAATATTGAAACAATGTTGCAAATGTCAGAGAGAAAGACAGCATGGTTTATACAAATCTCTGCTGTTGAAAATGAAATGCTAGTCTAAAAGAAATTTGAGGTAATGTCTAGATGCTTTTTATAGTGGAGATCAAGTTCATAAATTGCCTGGCTGGGCTGATGAGACAGTGGATTGCACTGTCAGATGGAACGTCAAAGATTTAGCCGGTGATAACTTGTGGAATAGACACTGGCTGGAATGCAGTTTTAACCAATCAGCATTCAGGATTAGACCCACCCATTGTATAAACTCCTGGTTTTACAGGCCACATCAGACCTGCAAGTCACATTATGTTGACTTGCAAAGTGGTGTTTAATTCCTATTGGAATCCAATCAGAGTTAAGAGATCCAACAAGTGGATATTTTTTTAATCACCCACAACCTACATTCAGAATTACTCCCAAGGCAGGGAAAATTGAACATTGAGACAACCTCAATTATCTAAACTGGAACAATATCTCAGTAACGGGTACAATAAGGCCAACTACTAACAGATTGGATTAGTTTAGAAAAATGTATGCTATTTATCTCTGTGTAGCATAAAATGTATCAATCAATCAAAAATACAGATATTAAAACAAACAATTCTGAAAATCACCCTGCAATAGAGCATGCTGGGAAATATGATATATGGTTATATGTTGAACCCTTCTTGCTTTGCAAATAATCTTTCTTGCCTGGAAAAGAAAAGCGGTTCTTAGGATGTTAAAGGTTCTAGGTAGAACCCTTTGCCTTACAAAAACACTTTAACCTCCTGAGTGGTGCAGTGGTCTAAGGCACTGCATCTCTAGTGCTAGAAGTGTCACTGCAGACCCTGGTTTGATTCCAGGCTGTATCACAACCGGCTGTGATTGGGAGTCCCATAGGGTGGCGCACAATTCGCCCCCCAGCGTTGTCTGGGTAGGTTGTCATTGTAATTAAGAATTTGTTCTTAACTGACTTGCCTGGTTAAATAAAAAATCCTCTAAAAGTGGTTCCTCTGATCAAAACTGTTCTTGGTAGAACCCTATCCCTCTGCAAAGAACCTTTTTTTCTATGCGTATAGAGACCAGTAGGTGACCAGCAGAGACCAGTTGAGACCAGTAGATATGTGATAGAATGACTTTGTGGGTTGGTAGGAGGATCACTGGTTCCATCTATGGGGACGTGGCAGATCCCTGTCTCAGACTCTCCTAAGATCTCTGTCACAGTGTCAAACACTTCCTGCCTGGATCGTCACACTTTACTGTAGTGTGACAGGAGTGACTGCCTGTTCTCTACTGTCACTACTACATCTGCTCTGCTTTCTCTATGTCTGTCCATGTTTCTCTCGCCCTCTTCTTCTCTCTCTGTTTCTCTGTATCCTCCCACTCTCTCTCTGTTCCTCTCTATCCCCCCTCTCCACATTTCTCTCCCTCATCCTCTGTATCTCAATCTCAGCATCCCCCTTTCCTCTTGCCACCCTCCCTCCATCCCTCTTCACTCATAACCGCTCGCATCACCCCCGCCTGTCTCGTGTGGTGGAGGCGTATGGTTTCCATCACATGTAATACAAGAGATGGAGTCTAAATCAGGCCACACATGCAGCAGAGATGGTGTCAGTTTCCTGGGGCCCCCAAGAACGATTGCATGAACTTAAAGCCCTCTGGCCCGCTTGGTTTCTCCACTCGCTATGTATTACGTCATTCACAGGTACAAACTAAGTGAACACAGGGGACATGTTTTTGGATTCGATTCAATCCAAGCTGTTAAACAGTCAGTTATTAGGCAGGTTGTACTGCCAGGACCAGAGCTGGACTGAATGGTTGTTTGAGCACATTTAGCTTATTTAGCTTGGAGGCCCAGTTTGGAGCCTGTGCGTAAAGTTGAACCAAGCCCTAAGCCACGGTGGCTGACCTCCCCCTCCCCACAGAGCAGAATCCTGGTAATGGGAAGCAGAGCTGGGTCTCTGCTGTACCAACCACAGTGATACCTCCTAGTCAGTCACACACAAATACATTGGCTTTATGCATTGTCATTTAATGACAGGATTTAACATTGGTGTAAGTAGGGCTGTTACAGTGACCGTATTACCGCCACACCGGCAGTCATGAGTCATGCCAGCAGTCAAATTCCATGTGACCGTTTAGTCACGGTAATTAGGCTTCTCTAAGCTCTGATGTTGCTGATGGTCATTAGTAGCCAGTCAAACTTACTGCCTGGTCCCCAGCACTCTATTGTCCCTCTAAACACTCTGACATCATTGCAAATGTCATCGAGATTCTAATCAAACACTTTATGAGAGCCCGTGAGCAATTGTGTGAGAACACAAGAGTTTTAATGGGAATTATCTAGTGTAAATGGCCACTATTAAAAAGAGGAGGATCCCATATTTAAAAAGAGGAGGATCTACTATATTTATTTCTCAACTTTCCTAATTTCGAACACATTGCTTATCTTTACAACAGGAGTATAGCCTACCTGGCTGGCATGAAAACGAACCATGGGAAAATCATCCTCCATTATCTATTTAAGTGCATAGATGACATGTATTTTTCCCCCTCCCAGGTTTTGAAACAGGTGCATGATATTAGTCCATTCTAAATCAAAACAAATGTCACACATATATTATTTAGTATGTGTAAAGACAAGATTAAATCAAGAATAGTCTGATGGGTGACAATATTCACCTTTCACTTGACTATGCTTGGAATATTAATTTATCGCGCAGAATAGAATAGGTCACCTTTTGTACTATGGGGGATAGTAGATTGACATAGGCTGGTGCTTTTGCTGTTCGTTAGGGCTACAAATCTTGTTGGCTGAATGTGGACAGTTCTTCCAACATCTTCAATATGCGCCTTGGAATTTGAAAGGACGCTTGCAGTTGCATCCCCGATGTGTATGTCTTCATTAGTAGCCTTTGAGAAGGACCCGATCACGTGACAAGCTTTGGCTAATAATAATTTAGAATCTGAGAGAGCCATGTGAGTGAGAGGTGCTTCAGAGCACACAGCCAGGAGAAGGGAATTCTGATGATTATATTCAGTCCAAGGGCACAACAGAAACTGGACACAAAAGGCATACATTTTTTTAGGGTTTTACGGCCACACAAAGGAGATGAAACTGGGAAATTTGAGGCTGTCACTGGTGTAGAGAGGAGTAGGCAGGAGGCAGCCTCAGGTTTAGAACTACTGTATTTAATTAAGCACCATAGATCAAAGCGGGACGAAACCCAAAAGGTATTGTGCTCAAAATATATCTTCATAAACAAAAAGGCACAGGATGAACCCAAAGTGCAAAATATAAAGTACTCAGGAAATAGTAGGCAAGATTCCTGTCATGAAAACAAGTAACATTTTCAATGACTGACAAAGACAAATGTCAGAGGGAGTATATATACAGTGATAGAGTGGGGATTGGAACCAGGTGTGTGTAATGATGACGGGACAAGTCCGGGGTTGATGAGTGAAGGGCGTTTGCCAGCAGCAAATTCAGCAGCAGCTAGAAGGCCGGCGACACTGAACACCTGAGCTGGACAGGATGGGGAGCCAAAGCGAAGGATGGTGTGACAGAGTCATTATTAAGTGCTTGTTAAATTGTGAATGAGAGACTGATGAAGTGTGTGCAGCCATGAGACTTTTTTCAAATCATCATTAGTTTCGCATCATGCAGCCTGTTAACAATCAAAACATATATCCCAACATTTGTATCACAAATAAGTTGCATAAATAACTCTAAATTAAGTATACAGGAGGACCTGTTTCTTTGTTAACTGCTCAACACCGAATAGTCGCATTTGCGCACTCCCTCAAATCGTTTGGAGAAAATATGTTCAATTGTATTCTTCATACTATAAAATAATATAAAATAATGTCACGGAATTACATCCAAATTGTGTCTGCTAAATGAAATTGTGTAGCCCAGATCAGGGCCTAGCATAAGGACAACTCAGAGTAAGCTATTCTGTTCATCTGAAACAGACTACATTTTCTTCATATCGTGTTTCTTTAGACCTGTCTAAAATAAATGATGGATTTATTGTGAAAGTGTAGGCTATATTATGGCGCACAATACGGCGCCCAGCGTAGTCCGGGTTTGGCCGGGGTAGGCCATCATTGTAAATAAGAATTTGTTCTTTAACTGACGTGCCTGGTTAAATAAAAGTTAAGTTAAAAAAAATGTTTTAATTAAATGGATTTATTAGACTTTTTAAAATTAAGATTTTCCAAAGGTCTGCATCAGTGGCTTGTGTGGAAGCCAGGAGATGCTGAATGTGTTTATGTTAATTAAGTGACAATTACCGTGAGACAGGCAGTTATTTGCTTGACAATCACCGGCTGACAAAATGTTATGACCGCCACAGCCCTAGGTGTATTTCTCAACTTTCCTAATGTGTTTATTCATGCATATTCATTCACACAGAGACATAGGCATAAGCACACACACACACACACACACACACACACACACACACACACACACACACACACACACACACACACACACACACACACACACACACACACACACACACACACACACACACACACACACACACACACACACACACACACACTTTGTCTCGTACTTTGTACTACTTTATGCCATTGAAGAAGTCAGCTCTGCGTATGAGTCAGTCATTGAGCCTTCCTCCCCATCCAAATTGTAAAAAGAGCTCTTGGCTTGGTTTACAGTATATCAAACGATCTTATTAAACTTCTCATTTCTATTTGGAGTAAAGAGCCACAGATGGGCTGCAGGAAAAGTCCAGAATTCAGCATGATTTACAAAACAAATGTACCATTCCAACCGTATTGTCCTGCTTTTTCGAACGACACCGTTTTGGTCTTTTGGCACAACAAGGTTCTCCATGACTGTCAATTGTCTTTATGTGCTGTCACTAGGAGTCTATCTAACTAGTCTACGCCAGAGGTTCACTTTCACATAGCAATGCGATGATTGCCCTCCTGGAGCTGATTTTGTGCTGATTTCTGGAAAGGGTTTGAGTGTGTGTTAGGCAGGGCACAGTTCCAGATCCCTCTTAGCCTGACCTCCGCTCACTGACCTCCTCTCACTGACCTCCGCTCCTCATCGGTTAATATAGCTTTCTCCTCATATTTACTGTAAATGAACTCTGTCTTCTAATGAGCAAGGCTGTACGTTTCTGCTCAACCGTTTGCCCCAGGGACGTCCCGTTTGACATTCTGGCCAAGAGTTTAAAGGGCAATCCGGGATTGGTACATCCGTTTTTTCGAACTGTGAAATGAATGACACAAGCCATTGGCCACTTGAGCAGTTTGATGTTTTTCTAATCCCAGAGTGACCCTTTCATGGTTGTGGAAGAGAACAAGTTGATGAGGCTTGGTGAGGATACGGTTCCAGTAAACTGACCAAACGTTAGTCAAAGGCAAAGCTCTGGGACATAACAGCATACTCCGATGTGAACAAGGTAAACATTGACAGGATGTCAGAACTCAATAACATTAGAAGAACAATAGCATACACTGTTCATCCCAAACAGCACTTAGTTTGGAAAAGAGATTGGTGTTCTTTACTTGTTATGGAAAACGTTCTTAGTGTTTGGAGCAGCATTGTGTTTTGCTGTGAGCAATAAAAGTGTTTTTGTCAGTCTGTGGTCTCAGTATCCTGGATGTTGGTTGTTTTGTGCTCGTGGTCGGCAAGGCTAACCTAGGTTTGACCGTGCAGCTGTGGGAAGTGATGATGACCCACTGTCCAATTGAATGAGTAGCAGCCAGTCTGAAGGAACCATGAAACTCCACAGATAGACAACACATTGTTGTTAAACTGTGAAGAATGAAGCGCCGCATTCATTCTTGTCTCCATTTCTCTGGAGTCTGCTCTAATTTCTCTCAGATCCTTCCTCAAAAAATGTGTATAGTCACTGTAGCCTACAGTCACTTCGTGGGCTTATCTTTCGTTGACAGATTTTGGCCGGAGTAAAACCTCTCGCTTTGCCTCTTCATCTCTGGTAAATTCAAAACTCAATGTTTAAATGGCATCAGCTATCAGTGGTTCTCTACTCTATGTTGCCGTCTGTTTTATGGATTTGGTTTGGTGATCTGATATGAGAACAGAAAATGTATGTTTCACATTTTGTTTGAATTGTCCATTGTACATCTGTCAGATGATTACTAGGCTTCTAACATTCAACAAGGGAATCTGTGGGCCTTTTATCCCAGGTGCCTACGACATGAACATAACGATGCTTTCCCAGTGAGTGACAATGTTTATTGACCTAACTTTGATGTGACGCAGTCAGGAGTCCAGCATCTATACGGTGTCCCAAAAAGCATCCTATTCCCTACATAATGCACTAATTTTGACCAGGGCAAATGGCACTTTATTCCTTATATAGTGCACTACTTTTGACCAAAGGGAATAAGGTGCCATTTAGGACATAGCCTGTGTCTGTTGTCAGACTGAAGGGCCCATCCAGGAAGTCACCCACTGGGCGACAAACAACCAAGCCATGACCTTTGGATCACGACCTTGGACTGAGACTGTCACTGAGATCTCACAGGGGTGCAGAAAAACACAACAGCCCAACAGGACACAGCTGCTTCATCTGATACCTCCAGCCCCCTTCTCTCTAAACCTGACCATCGATTGGAAAGAGTAGGGATGGAATGAGCTGGAAAATGGAGGGGGTTGCAGGTTGCTTTGTTGTTGTGGCGGCCATGTTTGTGTTTTGACAGCTGTCCTCCATGTTGAATACTTGGACAGCGAATCCTGGGAGCTCGGTTGATCCTGTCAACATTGCCTAATGACGAAAAAGTTGGAACGCATTGTCTGTGTATTGTAGAAATTCATTTTCTAGTGTTTTGATTTACTTTCAGAGCAATAGATGTATAAGAACTCTGTCAGCATATTTAGATAGCACTGCTGTTTCTGTCGAAAGGCTTTTTGATGACTTTGAAGTGGTGTTCTCATGTGCTTGTTTAGCAGTGGAAGCCGGCATTGGGTTTGTACTCCAAACACACGTCAGTCGTTATAAATGTTCGGAAGCCCTGATATCCATTTTGTTTAGCCCTGGCGGCTACATACTCAACAACCATTGCTATGATCTACAACGATCTATGCATAGAGGCAAACCACAGATTGAAGCGGATCTTTGTCACTGACCAATACATTTGTCAGTTGCTATTGGACCTGTCTGACGTGATTCTGTGTAACTGACTGCACACACAGAACTTGCACAGTGATTGTAAGAGATATTCTTGGTAGGCGCCAGTCCTTGTTAAGAGACTTTAAGGGGGCCACCGAGGGGCCAGTTATAGATGGGGGCATCATAAGCCATGCGAGGGTGCCATTCGTGACTCACCGAGAGCTGGACAAGGTACCTCAGCTCCAAAAGGAAACATGTGATGGATAGCAAGGTGACCAGGTGCTATCATTCATATCTCTCTCTCTCTCTCTCTCTCTCTCTCTCTCTTTCTCTCTCTCTCTCTCTCTCTCTCTCTCTCTCTCTCTCTCTCTCTCTTTTTCCTCTCTCTTCTTTCTTGCTGCTTCCCAACTGCTATCGCTCTTTGTCCATCTCTACTCTCCTTCTCTGACTTCCTCTTGATTACCTTCTTTAGCTGTAATTACAGTGCGTTCAGAAAGTATTCAGACCTTTTGAATTTTTCCACATTTGTTATGATACAGCCGTATTCTAAAATGGATGAAATTTATATTTTTCCTCCTAAATCTACACACAATACCCCATAATGACAAAGTGAAAACAGGTTTTTAGACATTTTAGCATATTTATTAAAAATAAAAACAGATATCTTATTTTTTCCAAGTATTCAGACACTTTGCTGTGAGACTCGAAATTGAGCTCAGGTACTTCCTGTTTCCATTGATCATCCTTGAGATGTTTCTACAACTTGATTGGAGTCCAGCAGTGGTAAATACAATTGATTGGACATGATTTGGAACAACACACACCTGTCTATATAAGGTCCTATGGTTGACAGTGCATGTCAGAGAAAAAAACCAAGCCATGAGGTTGAAGGAATTGTCCGTAGTACGCCGAGACAGGATTGTGTAGAGGCACAGCTCTGGTGAAGTACTCCAAAAAATATCTGCAGGTCCCCAAGAACACAGTGGCCTCCATCATTCTTAAATGGAAGAAGTCAGGAAGCACCAAGACTCTTCCTAGAGCTGGCCGCCTAGCCAAACTGAGCAATTGGGGGAGAAAGGTCAGGGAGGTGACCAAGAACCCAATGGTCACTCTGAAGGAACTCCGGAGTTCCTCTGTGGAGATGGAAGAATCTTCCAGAAGGACAACCTAAAATTTCTAAAAACCCTATTTTTGCTTTGTCATTGTGTGTAGATTGATGAGGAAAAATAAAATAGATCCATTTTAGAATAAGGCTGTAACGTAACTAAATGTGAAAAAAGACAAGGGGCCTGAACACTTTCCGAATGCGCTGTAGTGACTGCTGTTAAAGAGTAACAGTAATGAAAAGAACAGCTCTCCAGTTGTGTTGTCTTAACATGTTGTGTCATCGAGCAGTGTGCCGACTGCTGAAGTGCTCCATGGGGTTGTTAGGGGCGATGGGGAGTGCATAATTATCCTCAGTGAGCTAAAGTGAAGTTAGTGGACTGCTGCTTGTTCGGACCGCCAGGGAGTTGAGTCAACATGAATGACTCAAGGTTAGCTAGGAGCTAGTGAAAGCTTGGAGTGTGGAACTGTGTTTGTGTATGCTTTGTCCGTGCCTCAACACTCATTCAGGTAAAGAAAATGTTCACTCTGACTTGGCTGTGTGGACACAATGCATCTTCAAGTCCCACTGCGGCCCTATAGCAGCCGAGCAACCTGACAAACTATTTACAATCAATTAAAAAAGGATTTCTTATTTACAATGACAACCTGATCACTCCAGGTTTTTTCTAATTGGCTAAAGCTATCCCTTGCTAGCTATACCTCTTTTCAACTGTATGGGTGGTGACTCAAGTGCTCGGGCACCAAATGGTTCCAGTGCACTAAAGAAAATTAAGATTCTTAAATGGTTCATCCTCAGCTCTTAAGGTTCCTTGGAGAACTTTTGCCCGATAAAGAATAACCTTTTAGTTAAGAGTGGGGTTCTTCGCGTGGCATATATGGTTCTTCAAAGTTCTTAAAGGTTCTTGAAATGTATGGAAGGCTGCAGATGTGTCCCTTTCATAGCACAGAGCACATTGGGAAGTGTTAACTAGTGTAACATTTCTAGTTACACTAGGCTTAAATCTAGGCTTAAATTAACACTGTAAAGAGTCAAATTAACACTAAGTGGTGTAAAATAACCTCAGTGTTGGTGTTAATAACCATAGCTGAAGCAAAACCACCCCCAGCATTATCGTATTTCACAGCATGCATTGATTTTTAGAATTGTTTGTTTCAATATCTATGTTTTTGATTGATTAACTAATCGTATGCTACTCAAATATAAATAACGTACATTTTTCTAAACAAATCAAATCTGTTACTTGGACTTATTGCACCCGTTACTGAAATAGTTGTTCCAGTTTAGATGCTTTAGGTCCCTAAAACTCAACTCTGGGCCTTGAAGCCAGTTCCACTGCATTACGAATATTCTTTTTACTTTTTAGTGATTTAGAACTGGGACAGCAGCTGTGTGCAATTAATTATCAGGTAGAACAGAAAACCAGCAGGCTCTGGATCCTGTAGGGTAAGAGTTGAATACCTCTGCTTTAGGTAGTATCATACAGTATCTTAGTCCTCCCAACCCTAGCAGTCATTCTGAATATAGGTTGCAGGTGAAAACAAATTCAGAATGTCGGTTATCCCTACTCTGTCTGGTTTCTCATAAGAATAACACATTACTTTACAGGCCTGCTATGGCCTGTAAACCATGACTTTCAGGTGACCTTGTTAGGGTTTAACTACACCCTCAAAATAAGGCCTTATGAAATATAAATTATCTTTAAACATTGAATCATTCAATTAGGAACTCACTCGGCAAATGTGACATGGATAAAAAAAATTAATGAAAGAAACAACCATCTCTCTGTTACTAGAAAACATAGTCATGGGTGGTACTCTAAAAATTCACTTGAAAGGCACCCTGGGAAATATGTAAATAAGGCTAAACACCTTATTTGCATAAAATAATAGGGTGTGTGCTCTTCCTCAAAGAGTCATCCTATTTAAGGTTCTTATTTGGTTCCAACTGGAACCTTTATTTTTAAGACTAGGCTACAATGGAAATCACCATTTCCACACCAATGCTTTTAATGGAAATTATTAGGATATAATTCATTATCATAATCACATTAAACAAAACAGGAAGCTCAATAGGCATATATTTAGCATGGGCCAAGAAGTGTTAACACAAAGATTGCATTGGCACAGGCTGCCTTTGTGTTACCATGGAAATTTCCATGTCTTGGAAGTGGCTTTCCTTGCGCTGAACATGCAAAGGAGTTTTATTTCAGGTACATGGAAAGCAGACCTTTCATTTTCCCCCACTTCCTGAATTCAAATGAAATACAGCTGTGTTCCCGTCAGCACTGCGGATCTCGGCACTCATCTGTCAGGAAAGATATCCTTGGAAAGAAATATTCCAAGAGAATGTAGGAGAATGCTTGCGTGGCTCTGTGACTTTCCCCACTTGAAGGTCCATGGTTTGAATCAGAGGAGGTTGGTATCATATCTCTTCATCTTATGTGTTTGTTTGGTGTCCCTCACCCCCTCACCAACCGGGCCCTCAGGGGACCAGTGGGCCCTTTAATGTGGCCTCCAGGCTGTTTGTCCAGATGTGTTGATCTGGAGGTTCAGTCCCAGAACCTGGATAGACCCCAGATTCCCAGCCCACATAGGGCCAGCTAGGCCCCACTCTGACCTCGCTCGCTGCTGTCTCCTCATAGCCTGACTCGGCAGCCATCTGAGCCACAATAGACACCTGATCACATGTGTTCCAAATGGCATCCTGTTACCTATATAGTCCACTACTTATGACAATGGCACCCTATCCCCTAGGCCCCTCAAACTCAACTCTGAACTTCGAAAACAATTTCACTACGTTTTTTCATTGTTCCCCTCTAATCAGGGACTGATTTAAGTGGGTGCAATTAATTATCAGGTAGAACAGAAAACCAGCAGGCTCTGGACCTCGTAGGGTAATAGTTGAATAACCCTGCCACAGGCAATGCACAGAGACCCAGGACCTTCATACAATGTAGTAAATGTTTTGGTATGATAACCATAACATCCTTTCACTTCGTATGGTTACTTTGTGAATATTGATGTAGGAAGGAAAGGATATATGCTAACTATTTTCCCAAATGTTTATTAATCTGCATTTCTCTCCCTTGTGTAGGGATCCAGGAGGGGACCCAGTGCACTAAGTGTAAGAATGAGTGGGCGTTAAAGACCTCCATAGCACTACTCTACGTGCTGTGCACTCTACTCACCATCGCTGTGGCTGTCCTCGGGTATAAAGGTAAGCGGAGACACACATTGATCTGTCAGTCAAAGTGCATGCATGCCTGCGTTCCAAATGGCACTCTATTCCCTATGTAGTGCACAACTTTTGACCAGGACCCATAGGGAATAAGGTGACAAACCTTAAAGTGGTAGGGAGAGACATATTTTCATGCTGGTGTGTCTGTCAAAAGGGCATACTACTTTTGAGACATAGAATAGAAAGTGTATGTCATTGTCCAACCGTGATGGCTAGCATCGGTCAAACAAACCTGCATGTTGCTACTTGACATATTTCACTGAAGTCGTTTGGTTTGTTGAGAAAGTGATTGTCCAAACTGTGCGTGGGGTCCTTGTTCATATCCTGCCAGGAAATAAGATTACATTGGAGAGTGTGTGTGTGGGGGGGGACCAGGCTGTGTGTGTGTTGTGTGTTTGTGTGCCTAACATCCCCCCCAGTGACCCCTTTCAGTCTGCCCAAACATGACATAGATACTGTCGGACAATGTTTCATTGTTATTCATTAAGGTAAGTGGAAGAGTCATGGAAACTCTGAGAGATCCCACTCTGCGAGATTATCACACTCTCTGAAAATAAAACAAGCCCTTTTCTCTCGAAAGTAACATTTACACACAGTCTGCCCCCCGCAGCCTGCCCTTTTTTTGTTGCTTTTCCACGAAACCTCAGTGCCGTTGTCTGTCCTCCCCCTTGCACCCTTCGTGTACCCCTGCACACGTCCCCCCATTCACCCTGTCTCTGTTTATTTAACCAACACCCCCAATCACACCTCCGGGAACCAACCCGCGGCTTTGCTGAGCTCCACTTCCTGCGTTCTGATTTTTCCAGCTTTGGGAAAACTGTCCCGCAATGGTCCGAAGGCCAAACTTAAGACTGTTCCTGTGATAATTGCACTAAACCATTCCCATATGTGTACACGTGTTTCCCCCCCCCCTATTTACAACATCTCAAAATGACACTGGTTTACATCTCTCGTGGTTATAGGGGGATTCTCAACTGCATTAAAAGTAATGTCCTTTACACTCACAATTGGGTTCAGTCAGTCAGCAGTCAATCCTCATCCTTGCTCCCTGCTGCACATTTGAATGCATCCCTAATTTAGACCAGATGAGCGGTGAACTCGATGCCACTCTAGCAGAACCCACTGAAATTGGGTTTTTACTGGCGGAGCTGTAGTACTGGGCTGTCCAGGGAACCACAGCTCCACAGCCTAAACATGCAGTCAGGTCCAGATGGTTATGTGGAGTGAGATCCCAATGCTCTATTCACCTCACATCTGTATTCTGTACTGTAGAATACAGCATATCTCTGACCCTGTGCTCTCTACTCTCACCCATAACAATGTCCTCGCTTTGTCTCTTTATCTCTTTATGGTGTGTATGTGGTCTCCACTGAGATATAGAACCTCCATGATATAGGCTTTCCTTGCAGGAAAGACTAGGGCTGCATCCCAAATGTCAGCCTATTCCCTATATAGTCCACTACTTTTGACCAGGGGGCTCTGGTCAAAAGTAGTGCACTATATAGGGAATAGGGTGGCATTTGAGACACGACCCAGTTTTTCGATGAGGTAGGGATCAGAAAAATATGAATATGAGGAAGGAGAGGACACAGAGAGGGGAATTAGAGGGTGTAGGGGGAGTCTCCCCACTCGTTGTCCTCACTCAGCACTCTTGCCGCATTCATTTATTTTTCCCTTTCTTTCTTTTCCTCTGTTTCTCTCTGTGCTCAGGCTGTGTGCATGGGATCTGCCACTACATTCTGGGCTATAATCAGAGCTTTAGCCAAAATAAGCGGAGTTGTCAGGTTGTGTGTATGTGTGTATGCACGCATGTGTGTGTGTGTGTGTGTATGCTTTTGTGCGTGCATACTCAGTGCCTGCTCAGTGTGTGTGTGTGTGTGTGTGTGTGTGTGTGTGTGAGGAAGGGATGACACCCAGAAACTACAGCTGCAGCACAGCTGGCCTACTACACATGCCATAGTAGGGCATAGCTCTTGGCCAGATATTATACAGTGTGTGTGTGTGTGTGTGTGTGTGTGTGTGTGTGTGTGTGTGTGTGTGTGTGTGTGTGTGTGTGTGTGTGTGTGTGTGTGTGTATGTGAGTGTTGGTGTGTGTGTGTATGTGTGTGTGTGTGTGTGTTATGCAGAGAAACAATGTATAGTAAATGTATGGTTTAATGTGAGTGTGTCTTTCGAGCTCTGTGTGGCACAGCAGTGTATAGCCTGGAAATGTGTCTCATTTAGTTTGCAATGGAACATTTCATTCAGACTGGCCATACCTATCCAATCTGAGGTAAAACTACTCTTTCAATTGACAGGGAGTTTTCATAGATCATATGGCTTTCTTAAAACTGTCATAGTTGTTTTTGTATTTCAAAAGTATTTTGGGTGGAAGGTGAAGGTGAAAATGTGAAACATACAGTACCAGTCTAAAGTTTGGACACACCTACTCATTCAAGGGATTTTCTTTATTTTACTATTTTCTACATTGTAGAATAATAGTGAAGACATCAACACTATGAAATAACACATATGGAATCATGTAGTAACCAAAAAACTGTTAAACAAATCTAAATATATTTGAGCCTTTGCCTTGATGACAGGTTTGCACACTCTTGGCATTCTCTCAATCAGCTTCACCTGAAATACTTTTGCGATAGTCTTGAAGGAGTTCCCACATATGCTGAGTACTTGTTGGCTGCTTTTTCTTCACTCTCTGGTCTAACTAATCCCAAACCATCTCAATTGGGTTGAGGTCAGGTGATTGTGGAGGCCAGGTCATCTGATGCAGTACTCCATGACTCTCCTTGGTCAAATAGCCCTTACACAGCCTTAAGGTGTGTTGGGTCATTGTCCTGATGACAAAATAATGATAGTCCCACTCAGCACAAACAAGATGGGATTGTGTATTGCTGCAAAATACTGTGGTAGCCATTAAAACCTCTTAAGGATCCGCTCCTATTTTTAAGTTTTATCCTAAAATGACATACCCAAATCTAACTGCCTGTAGCTCAGGCCCTGAAGCAAGGATATGCGTATTCTTGGTACAATTTGAAAGGGAACACTTTGAAGTTTGTGGAAATGTGAACGAATGTAGGAAAATATAAAGACAAAAAAACAACCGTTCTTTTGAAATTTTGTTTTACCATCATCTTTGAAATGCAAGAGAAAGGCCATAATGTATTATTCCAGCCCAGGTGCAATTTTGGCCGCTAGATGGCAGCAGTGTATGTGCAAAGTTTTCAACTAATCCAATGAACCATTGCATTTCTGTTCAAAATTTTGTATCAAGACTGCTCAAATGTGCCTAATTTGTTTATTAATAACTTTTTCATGCTAATCGAATTAGCCTACATTAGCTTTACCGTCCCGTGGACAGGACACCGATCCCAAAGAAGTTGTTTAAGCGTGCCTTGAATTCTAAATAAATCACAGACTGTGTCACCAGCAAAGGACCCCCACATCATCATACCTCCTCCGTACTTCACGTTGGGAACTACACATGCGGAGATCATCAGTTCCCCTACTCAGCGTCTCACAAAGACACGGTGGTTGGAACCAAAAATCTCAAATTTGGACTCATCAGACCAAAAGACAAATGTACACCAGTCTATTGTCAATTGCTTGTGTTTCTTGGTCCAAGCAAGTCTCTTCATATTATTGGTGTCCATTGGTAGTCGTTTCTTTGCAGCAATTCGACCATGAAGGCCTGATTCACGCAGTCTTCTCTGAACAGTTGATGTTAAAAGGTGTCTGTTACTTGAACTCTGTGAAGTATTTATTTGGGCTGCAATTTCTGAGGCTGGTAACTCTGATGAACTTATCCACGGCAGCAAAGGAAACTCTGGATCTTTCTTTCCTGTGGCAGTCCTCATGTGAGCCAGTTTCATCATAGAGCTTGATGGTTTTGTGACTGCACTTTCAAAGCTTTTGAAAATTTCCAAATTTACTTACCTTCATGTCTTAAAGGAATGTTGGACTGTCGTTTCTCTTTGCTTATTTGAGCTGTTCTTGCCATAATATAGACTTGATATTTTAACAAATAGGGCTATCGTCTGTATACCACCCTTACCTTGTCACAACACAACTGATTGGCTAAAACGCATTAAGAAGGAAAGAAATTCCACAAAATTCCTCTGACACCGCCTGGTATAGAAGTCCTGGATGGCAAGAAGCTTGGCCCCAGTTATGTACTGGGCCGTACGCACAACCTTCTGTCGTGCCTTGCGGTCGGAGGCCGAGCAGTTGCCATACCAGGCGGTGATGCAACCAGTGCAGCTGTAGAACTTTTTGAGGATCTGAGGACCGATTCCAAATCTTTTCAGTCTCCTGATAGAGAATAGGCATTGTTGTGCTCTCTTCACGACTGACTTGGTGTGTTTGGAACATGATAGTTTGTTGGGGATGTGGACACCAAGGAACTTTAAGCTCTCGACCTGCTCCACTACAGCCTTGTTGATGAGAGGGGGGGCGTGCTCGGCCCTCCTTTTCCTGTAGTCCACAATCGTTTCTTTTGTCTTGATCACATTGAGGGAGAGGTTCTTATCCTGGCACCACACTGCCAGGACTCTGACCTCTTCCCTATAGTCTGTCTCGTTGTCGGTGATCAGGCTGTTGTGTCGTCGGCAAACTTAATGATGGTGTTGGAGTCATACTGTTGGAGTCGTACTTGGCCATGCAGTCATGGGTGAACAGGGAGTACAGGAGGGGACTGAGCACCCCCTCCTGAGGGGCCCCCATGTTGAGGATCATCGTGGCAGATGTGTTGTTACCTACCCTTACCATCTGGGGCCGGCCCATCAGGAAGTCCAGGATCCAGTTGCAAAGGGAGGTGTTTCGTCACAGGGTCCTTAGCTCAGGGGTGACCTTTGAGGGCACTATGGTGTTGAACGCTGAACTGTTGTCAATGAATAGCATTCTCACATAGGTGTTCCTTTTGTCCATGTGGGAAAGGGCAGTTTTGAGTGCAATAGAGATTGCATCATTTGTGGATCTGTTGGGGCGGAATGTAAATTGAAGTGGGTCTAGGGTTTCTGGGATAATGGTGTTGATGTGAGCCATGACCAGCCTTTCAAAGCACTTCATGGCTACAGACGTGAGTGCTATGGGTCAGTAGTAATATATGCAGGTTAAATTGGTGTTCTTGGGCACAGGGACTATGGTGGTCTGCTTGAAACATGTCGGTATTACAGACTCAGTCAGGGTCAGGTTGAAAATGTCAGTGAAGATACTTGCCAGTGTGTCAGCGCATGCTCAGAGTACACATCCTGGTAATTTGTTTGGCCCTGCGGCCTTGTGAATGTTGACCTGTTTAAAGGTCTTACTCACATCGGCTATGGAGAGCGTGATCACACAATCTTCTGGAGGAGCTGATGCTCTCATTCATGCTTCAGTGTTGCTTGCCTCGAAGCCAGCATAGAAGTGATTTAGCTCGTCTGGTAGGCTAGTGTCACTGGGCAGCTCACGGCTGTGCTTCCCTTTGTAGTCCGTCATAGTTGGCCAGCCCTGCCACATCCGATGAGCGTGGAGCCGGTGTAGTACTATTCAGTCTTAGTCCTGTATTGACGCTTTGACTGTTTGATGGTTCGTCGGAGGGCATAGCGGGATTTCTTATAAGCGTTCAGGTTAGAGTCCCACTCCTTGATAGCGGCAGCTCTACCCTTTAGCTCAGTGCTGATGTTGCCTGTAATCCATGACTTCTGGTTGGAGTATGTACGTGTGGAGTACACCACTGATGTGGTGTACTCCTCAATGCCATTGTAAGAATCCCGGAACAGATTCCAGTCTATGCTAGCAAAACAGTCCTGTAGCTTAACATCTGCGTCATCTGACCACTTCCTCATTAAGCGAGTAACTGGTACTTTGTGCTTTCATTTTTGCTCGTCAGCAGGAATCAGGACGATTGAGTTGTAGTCAGATTTGCCAAATGGAGGGTGAGGAAGTGCTTTGTAAGTGTCTCTGTGTGTAGTGTAAAGGTGGTCTAGAGTTTTTTTTCCTCTGGTTGCACATGTAACATGCTGGTAGAAATGAGGTAAAACGGATTTAAGTTTCCCTGCATTAAAGTCCCATGCCACTAGGAGCACCGCCTCTGGATGAGCATTATCTTGTTTGCTTATGGCTTTATACAGCTCGTTGAGTGCCGTCTTAGTGCCAGCGTCGGTTTGTGGTGGTAAATAGACAGCTACGAAAAATATAGATGAAAACTCTCTTGGTCTATAGCTTATCATGTGATACTCTACCTCAGGCGAGCAAAACCTTGAGAGAAATAGACACAGACCGCCACCCCTTGTCTTACTGGAGGCAGCTGTTCTATCTTGCTGATGGACCGAAACACCCAGACAGTTGTATGTTATCCATGTCGTATGTTGTAAGTTATCCATGTCCAGTCACGACTCGGTGAAACATAAGATATTACAGTTTTTAATGTCCCGATGGTAGTCTTATCAAAGCTCATCCATTTTATTATCCAAGGGGGATTACTCAATCACCGTCGGATCCTTACAAGGCACCCAGACCTACATCCACAATATCTCTGTATCTTCTTCATGCGAATGATGGGGATTTGGGCCTTGTTGGGTGTCTGAAGTAAATCCTTCGCAAAAGAAAAAGGCTTTGTCCAGTTCGAGGTGAGTAATCGCTGTCCTGATGTCCAGATGCTTTTTTCGGTCATAAGAGATGGTGGCAGAAACATTATGTACAAAATAAGTTACAAATAACGTTTAAAAAACACACACAGCAGCACAATTGGTTAGGAGCCCGTAAAACAGCAGCCATCTCCTCCGGCGCCATCTTTTACAACTTTCTTGGTTACTACATGATTCCATATGTGTTATAATCCTACAATTTAGAAAATAGTAAAAATAAAGAAAAACCCTTGAATGAGTAGGTGTGTCCAAACCTTTGACCGGTAGTGTACATCTGTCCACCAGGCTGAGAAGGCTACATCCCGAGTGGCATTTGATATTCCATATACAGGCGACTTGATTTCCCCAAAATATTAGGATGTCTACTCTGTATGAAGCAATTTTCCATCATAATAATCTCTATGTTTCAAGTCTGGAGACATTTCTGTGAATGGTTGGGAATGTTGTTTTGATCTCTTGTTTCCTGCAATGGAAAGAGTGGGATCCTGGGAGGATTATACGTTCAGAGAGTTGAGGTAGTAAACACTTTCTCAAACATGCGAAAACAATTACTTCTGAGTTTCACAAACACTACTACATGTCTATGACACTACCCATACCAGGCCCATATCCAGAAAGCGACTCAGAGTAGGAGTGCTGATCTAGGATGATCTTTGCCTTAAATCTTAATGAATAAGAAGGGGGAGGGACCTGATCCTAGATCAGCACTCCTACTCTGAGACGCTTTGTGAATATGGGCCCCAGTCAACACTATCAGGTAGGAGTGCTTCTAACACTACAGCACTCTTGATAAGACACTCACCTGAAATAAATTCCATCTGAATGGGAAAATTTAATTATAGGCTACTTTTGGGCTGAATTCCGTGTTATGCATGCATGTGAATATGGCATGAATCAATTGATTCAGTCTACTCCCATTTTAGCTTAGCACAATTACAGACGAACACATGCAAGTCATTTAAAGCATGCCTGAACTTCTGGGTTTCTATTTCCGCAAGGCATTTATTGACAATGAGAAAAGTACACTCATCCTTGGCGGGTTTGAAGAATGACACATTGTTGTTTCTCCGTCTCTCATCTCTCATTTCCAAGCTGTTGCCTTCTGTCCTCTCTGTCGTTGTTAGTTAGATGTTCTATCATCACTTTACTTCTTCCTTAATTGGAATGTTCCGTGAAATGAGTGCCCTTTGATATTTTAAGTAGAAATTGTGCACTAATATAACATTTTAAAAGCTGGTTATATTCAATTAAGTGCCCTTTAATATAGACCACGTGGAAAATCCAATAAATTAGCATTTTGACATGCCCCTCTGTGCACCCTCTGTGATTTCCAGGAAGATTTTAACCCACTTAACCCCAACAGTTCTCAAAGTTTTTACCATCCTTGTAAAGCCCTAGTTATTTCTGAAGATGGATTATTTACTTCATGTGATTAGTGATTCATTTTAAAGTAAAACAAAACCTGTCCCTCATTTTAAGGTCGACCCTCCTACTTGGCACACACTGGTTGAATCAATGTTGTCTCAATGAAATTACGTTGAACCAATGTGGAATACACGTTGAACTGACGTCTGTGGCCAGTGGGCTGTTATGTGAACTGAACTGTCGTTTTAATATGGTGGAACTATTCCTTTTCAAATATTTTTTTGCAAAAGAAACATTGAACATCTAATAGTCAAATCATAGTGTAAAAGCAGGTGAGCTGACCATTTTTGACCATTTTGTGGTGTTTTGTGTTGGACAACGGAGCGAGTCGAGCATAACGGGTCAACCCTGTTACCCATAGATCGACAGGCTAGAAATGTTTGAACAACAAGCTTCCATTTCCCCTGATTTATGGCCGATTTAAAATGAAATCGACAACCCTGTTATGGTCAACCATGTTACTTTATTTGGCACTTAATAGGCACTTACTGTAGTCATTTTAAAAATGTAGCCTCTTAAGATTGGAAAATGTGCCATGCAGGAAATATTACATTTATAGGGCTCTATTTTTGGCTGGTGTTAAACCTGCACAATTGTCAAACACACACTTGTTTGCAATTTCGACCTGTTAAAGCCGGTACTCTTCTATTTTCAAACCATAGCGCCATGATTAGTAATTTACCTGTCTTAAATGAGGTATCTTCATATTTAGAAACATTTGTTATTTTCCTGTAACAATTGCTTGTTTTCCATTTGAGTTTTTATTAAAGAACAAGCCCTTGTAGCCTACCCTTACATTATTATAATGAACGCTGGTTCAACAGCAATGTGTCCGGATTCTTTCTAATCCTGACACGCATTTGCCAAGCAACCTATCCATCAAATGTTTTCTAAATGGTACACTCGTGAGGCTTTTGCTGACATGCTTTTGGATGATTCACAATTCACATATGCCTACCTGCAGTGCACACTCCATTACTTTTGTATCCATCCCCATTTCCAAAGAGCGCATTTGAGGTTTAAAAAGTCTCCCGATGTTTGTAATTTACACTTTGACATTTCAGACTTGATTTTCCTTTAAGAAAAATTGATCAACCCCTATAAAATGTCCTTTAATTATAATCCACATAATAATTCACATTTCCTTTTGCTGCAGGATTAATTTCGTGCTGTAACAAACTGGCTCAAATTAAGATGCTACATCTGTACAGCTTGCCCAGATAAACACACTCAGTCAGAACAGTGGGATCTATCTATCCATGTCCTCCAGTGCTCTCAGTCAGAAGGAGGAATTGAGGTGCTCGTGCATCTTCTCCTCTTGTGTCTTTATGATCTTTATGATGATTCGACCCTTGGTGGTCTAGAATAAAGTGAATGATGATATCCATTTAAGGGTTGAGCTCGGTGGGATCTTTGAGCTTGATTAGTTGGTTGGTCTTTACCCGTTTTCTTAAGTGGAGGATAGAAATAACAGCTAGGGTGTAGTTTTCACTGGTTGTAACTAGGGATGCACCTATATGACATTTTTGGCCGATATTCAATATTTTCTTTGCCAAAAAACCCGATACCGATAACCAATATGAAATTTTGCGGCCTTTTAAGTATTCTAGAACAGTTAAATCGTTGAAACACACACACACACACTGACCAAAAAGTTATTTTGTTGGCATTTACGTATGTCCCCACTACCAGTAAAACATCATTAAAACCTATTTCTTTCACTTACTTGCTGTGCTCTTTTATTCACTTGTTCAGCCATTTCATTCTAAACCAGGATTTCATCATACATATCTAGCAGTGAAGTTTCAGCTCTGTCACGCCTGCTCCCGTTCCCCCTCTCTGGCGCTCAAGGGCGCCAGGCCGCTCATCATTATGCACACCTGTCACCATCGTTATGCGCATCAACGCTTCATTGGACTCACCTGGACTCAGTCACTTTATTGATTGCCTCCTCTTTATCTGTCTATTCCTCAGTTTGATCCTTGTACCTAGGTCCTTCTACCTAGCATCGAGCAGGGTGGCGACACAGTAAAGAGGCTCAGAGAGAATGCCACTGAATCGCTGGTTCACAGCCTCTAGTAGAGTACTTTTGCAAGTTTTAACCATACGGTCTGTGTCAGCAGTTTTGTTGAGCAGGAGTTTCAATGCCATGACAGAGGGTATCACGTCTGCTGCAGACGCAGTTGATGAGCTTGTTTCTCGAGTCAGTTGTTTCGAATGGAGCGAGGAGTGTGTTCATGTTTCCAAGTTTCAAACATGTTCTCAAATGGCAGAATCAGTATGAGAACCAGCACATTCTTGAGCATGCAATACGGCTTTCCTCAGTATGAAATCTTCGTCGACCCACTGTGCTGTCAGACTCAGCATGCTCATGGGGCTGACATCACTAATAGCATTGACGCCCATAGCAAGTAGCTCATGGATGTGCATTTCAACAATACTGTGTAACTCCGGTAGGGCAACATCTGAAAAATAGTATCTACTTGCTAGTGTTTATCGGTTCTTGAGGTGCTCGAACAGTCGGACGAAAGCCAGCATCAACCATAAGAGAGATTAATTGGATTAATTGTCCAGAGCAATGAATTCCATTATCTTGGCGTTAATGGATTTCGCCACTGATTTGTCTCGCTGAAATGTTCTTACTCTCATATGACTGCTCGACTTGAACTTGTTTAGTTGTGGTTGTGTACGCTTAGTTTTTTTCAGATTTTGTTTTAAGTAGTCGCTGAACGTCTGGGGGTGATGCACTTTCAAGTGAGTAATTACAGTGCCTTGCGAAAGTATTTGGCCCCCTTGAACTTTGCAACCTTTTGACACATTTCAGGCTTCAAACATAAAGATATAAAACTGTAATTTTTGTGAAGAATCAACAACAAGTGGGACACAATCATGAAGTGGAACGACATTTATTGGATATTTCAAACTTTTTTAACAAATCAAAAACTAAAAATTGGGCGTGCAAAATTATTCAGCCCCCTTAAGTTAATACTTTGTAGCGCCACCTTTTGCTGTAGCGCTGTATTTTTCGTGGCGTCATTACGTCATCTACCTACGTTATACAGGTATGCAGGTCAGCTTTGACATCGGTTTTGCACATTGGCATTAAACTAGATGCCGATGTTGTAATTTTAGCTAATATTGGCCGATTCTGATATGCGTACCGATATATCGTGCTCCCTTAGTTGTAACCCCTGTGGTCTCCAGTTAGCTGGTTAGAGATGGCTCCCTAGCCTGTGGAAGTGGTGGTGGTGGGGTGATTCCATGGAATCTCAGACACATTCCAGAGGAAATGAAGGGTCCTGTCGCCTGTGGGGGAGTAAAGACCCTCACTGACTCAGCGTCTGTCTCCTTAGGGTACCATTTGATCCCCCTGTTTACTGAGGACCCCCCTCAGGTTGCTTCCTGTCCCCCAGGGTCCCTCCAGTGTCTCTGTCCTATCCCCCCTCCTCTCCAGACCCTATTACCTCTGACCACCCTCCCACTCTGCGCTCATCTGCCAGTGTCTTCAGTGTCTCATGCTCAGTCTTCATGGACACACCCAGTCAGTGAGACATTATTGTGTATTACATGACCATTTCCTAATCCTAAAGCTTGTGATTGCTGAGGCGACCATTATTACATACCCACCAGACATATAGACATCTTATATATTGTGTCTGAGTGAGGTTTCATAATCATTCTTTCTGATCCCTTTTATACATGGTGTCTGTGATTGCAGGCTATTCTGCCCATCCTTCTCAGACTCGTAATATTGTATGGAGCCCACCACTGTGCTGAAGAGCTAACCCTGAACTGTGTTGTGTTGTTTGTGTTGCAGTGGTGCAAAAGGTTGACAATGTGTCCGAAGGTATCGAGAGCTATGGGGGGAAGATCATTGCTGTGGAAACAGACTTGAAAAAGCTAGGTGAGTTTCCCCACTACCTATAGCAACTTGACCATGCATAATCCTTTGTAACTTAAGCATGTGTAACTTAAGCATGAAGTCTCTTTAATCTTTGATTGAAGAGTAACCACACCAACCATTATGTAATCATTTCTTTCACACCATGTCCCCAGATGACCAGACTGGGGAGAAGTCGGAGAACACTACCACAGAGATCCAGGCCTTTAAGAACAACATCCGAGCTCTGCAGCGGCAGCTGTCTGAGGTGGCAGAGAGGAGCAGCAGTAACCGGGCGGCCCTGGGTCGTCTGCAGGATTCTGGCCTGGACATGCAGGGCAGCCAGGGCTCCATACAGGGTCTGCTGGATGCCAACACGGCCGCGCTGAGGTCGGTCAATGGCACCCTGCGGGCCTACGGTGGCACCATGGAGGGTCTTCAGGAGGACACGGCTCGGCTGCAAACTGAGCTCCAGGAGCAGGTTCGGCAGCAGAGCCAGGCCCTGCTGAGCATCGGGAATCTTAACCTCACCCAGGCCCAACAGAGGGGGCTGATCTCGGCTTTGCAGAGATCTGTGGACGACACCAGCCAGGCCATCCAGAAGATCCGAAACGACTTCCAGAGCCTGGAGCAGACGGCCAGGCAGACGAAGTCGGACGCTGATTGGCTGAAGGAGAAAGTGCAGAACCTCCAGGTGCTGGCCTCCAACGCCTCTGCCCTGGCCAAGTCCAACAACGACAGCCTGGAGGATGTGGGATCTCAGCTGGCTTCGCTGTCTGGACAGCTCCAGAACACCTCCAGCCTGGCAGAGAACCACGACCAGACTCTTAGGGAGATCATGGACCAGCAGCGCGACCACGACAACCTCACCTCCTCTAAGTTCGACCAGCTGGAGATACGCCTGGACGAGTCAGAGGGGAGCATCGACCGTGTGACAGGCAACATCAGCTTTACTACCCAACTCCTGGGCGCCATCAACCTGAACCTCAACGAGCTGCGCACCTGCGCTGAGACAGTGGGGCGCCACTCCGACTACCTGTCCGACTTGAATGCCACTGTGTCGGACGTGAGGTCGGACGCCACCACACTGAGGTCGCAGCAGGACGACCTGGTGGCCCGCCTGGACAAGGAGGTCACCAGCCTCTCTATCATCATGGAGGAGATGAAGCTGGTAGACAGCAAACACTCACAGCTCATCACCAACTTCACCATCCTACAGGGTAAATCAAATGAAATCACATTTAAATGTGTCTTATACAACTGGTGTAGACTTTACCGTGCAATGCTTGCTTTGTAGCCCTTCCCAACAATGCAGAGTTTAAAAATAAAATAAACTCAGCAAAAAAAGAAACGTCCTCTCACTGTCAACTGCGTTTATTTGTATGAACATAACCAGATTTAACAACTGAGGCATAAACTGAACAAGTTCCACAGACATGTGACTAACAGAAATGGAATAATGTATCCCTGAATAAAGAGGAGGTCAAAATCAAAAGTAACAGTCAGTATCTGGTGTGGCCACCAGCTGCATTAAGTACTGCAGTGCATCTCCTCCTCATGGACTGCACCAGATTTGCCAGTTCTTGCTGTGAGATGTTACCCCACTCTTCCACCAAGGCACCTGCAAGTTCCCGAACATTTCTGGAGGGAATGGCCCTAGCCCTCACCCTCCAATCCAACAGGTCCCAGACGTGCTAAATGGGATTGAGATCCGGGCTCTTCGCTGGCCATGGCAGAACACTGACATTCCTGTCTTGCAGGAACTCACGCAAAGAACGAGCAGTATGGCTGGTGGCATTGTCATGCTGGAGCATCATGTCAAGATGAGCCTGCAGGAAGGGTACCACGAGGGTGGAGGATGTCTTCCCTGTAACCCACAGCATTGAGATTGCCTGCAATGACAACAAGCTCAGTCAGATGATGCTGTGACACACCGTCCCAGACCATGACGGACCCTCCACCTCCAAATCGATCCCGCTTCTGAGGCCTCGGCCTCGGTGTAATGCTCATTCCTTTTACGATAAACACGAATCCGACCATCACCCCTGGTGAGACACTTTTTGCCAGTCCTGTCTGGTCCAGCGCGGTGGGTTTGTGCCCATAGGCGACGTTGTTGCCGGTGATGTCTTGTGAGGTCCTGCCTTTACAACAGGCCTACAAGCCCTCAGTCCAGCCTCTCTCAGCCTATTGCGAACAGTCTGAGCACTGATGGGTTGTGCGTTCCTGGTGTAACTCTGGGAAATGTTGTAGTTACCATCCTGTACCTGTCCCGCAGGTGTGATGTTCAGATATACCGATCCTTTGCAGGTGTTGTTACATGTGGTCTGCCACTGCGAGGATCATCAGCTGTCCGCCCTGTCACCCTGTAGCGCTTTCTTAGGCGCCTCACAGTACGGGCATTGCAATTTATTGCCATGGTCCCGTCTGCAGTCCTCATGCCTCCTTACAGCATGCCTAAGGCACGTTGACGCAGATGAGCAGGGACCCTGGGCATCTTTCTTTTGGTGTTTTTCAGAGTCAGTAGAAAGGCCTCTTTAGTGTCCTAAGTTTTCATAACTGTGACCTTACTTGCCTACCGTCTGTAAGCTGTTAGCGTCTTAACGACCGTTCCACAGGTGCATGTTCATTAATTGTTTATGGTTCATTGAACAAGCATGGGAAACAGTATTTAAACCCTTTACAATGAAGATCTGTGAAGTTATTTGAATTTTTACTAATTATCTTTGAAAGACAGGGTCCTGAAAAAGGGACGTTTCTTTTTTTTGCTGAGTTTAGTAACACAAGAGGAGTAAAATAAATGCCACAGAATGGAGCTATATACGGGGAGTTCCAGTACTAGATCAATGTGCAGAGGTACGAGGATTTGAGGTAGATACAGTATGTACATGAAAGCAGGGTAAAGTGACACTCACACTCCTCTACTACACTTTGAACAGTTGATCAGACGCAGGTTTATATATATTTTTGATTGTTTCTTGTTTCAGGTCCACCTGGTCCAAGAGGCCCACGGGGAGACAAAGGACCCCAGGGAGGAGCCGGTCAGCCCGGTCAGAAAGGGGAGAAAGGGGATACAGGTGGGCCTGGGGTGCAGGGGCTCCGTGGAGAGAAGGGATTTCCAGGACCACCAGGAATACAAGGGTTCAAAGGTCAGCCAGGCTCACGGGGGAACCCAGGTTCAAAGGGCTCCCGAGGGTCAGGAGGCAGAGCAGGACCCCCGGGAGCGAATGGTGAGCCAGGCACTGCTGGGCTCCCTGGGAGAGATGGACAGGCCGGTCCTCAGGGGCCACAAGGTCCGTCGGGAGACCGAGGACAGGTGGGGCCGGCTGGGGCACAGGGACCCAGGGGACCAGTGGGGCCCATGGGGGCCCCAGGGCCACCTGGACTGCCAGGATTCACTGCCCGATCTGCAGCAGCAGCAGCGGTGCCTTTGGTCCCTTTCTCGATGCAGAGTGAGGCCCCCGCACCTACTGTGTCGGCCCCAGGTGATACACATTCGTTTTTATACACCATCGATATGTCTGTATCACTCTGTCAAACACCATGTATGGTAGACAGGACATTAGTTCATTGTGATAGTATAACAATAACCGTTCACTGCAGGTTGTCCTCAAGAGTGGGTTGGCTTCAGAGACAAATGCTATCACTTCTCCAAAGAGCTGTACAACTTTGACGATGCAAAGAAAAGCTGTGATGCCCAGACTGCGTCAATGGTGATCATTAACGATAACGATGAACAGGTAAGAAGAGTCATCCTCATAGGCCTTTCAAAATCAAAAGCACAAATGTTCAAACAGTCATTACTGACATTACTGACATCATGTTTCCTTGTTTTCTCTCAGAAATGGCTGCAAAAGCAGACCTCTGGAAAGGGCTACTTCTGGATGGGTCTGACAGACAGGGAGGAGGAGAATGCATGGCGCTGGCTGGATGGAACCGAACCTGCCTTCTCGTATGTATAATACCTCAGTGTCAAGGCCGATGTTAGTCTTTCACAGCCGAGATAATCCCATTATATTAATGCAAGACTAAAGGGGAAGACGCAGTCACATGCATGTGTCTCAAGTTAGGTTTCAGTGTGTGTGTGCCCTCTGCTGTGTGACTGTAGGCAGTGGAAGCCAGGACAGCCAGACAACTGGAGCCACGGGCACGAGAGAGGAGAGGACTGCGCTGGCCTCATCCACGAGGGACTGTGGAATGATTTCTTCTGTGAAGATCTCATCAGCTACATCTGCGAGAAAGCCATGAAGTATCCGTGAGTATCCCATCTACAGTATCCCTCTGTCTCTTTGTGTGTCTGTTTGTCTCGTCCGTGAAGTTTTCTAGATGTATATATTTTGTTCTTTTTCTAGTCATAGTTGTTTTGTTTGCAAAAATGAGTTTGGTAATCTGCAAGCAATGTCGTTTTCTGCAGCAAAAACTCCAGGATTATAGCGCCCTCTGTGGAAGGAGCAGAAACAGAGGAGGCATGGTTGAGTCAGAGGCGGTATGATGAGCATCATTAGGCCCCGCCCACAAGTGACACTAGCCATCTGACACCCTATGCATGGACATGCTATGTGGAGAGATACGAGGGACAAGCTTCACAAGCCTGAATCGAGACTATGGCTGCATTCACTGAGATTTCCCCCACTGGTAGCCAGATTCAGCTCTCCTCCAAAGTGAATCCAGACCACTACTTCTAGAATTTGCATTCCAGCAACATGACAATCAAGTGTTGAGGGGAAGATCAATCGTTTATTTTTTATTTTTAATAATCACCAAAGTAATTGACTCATATAGATTTGTCTCATTTAATTGTTTTTAAATGCTGTTTTTTGTGTGACGTTAAGTCCATTTATAACTGATTATCTGAATGTATATTTTCATATTGCGGTTTTTCGATGTAGACCATTATTTTACGGCGCCAATGGGACTCACCACAGTGTCTTTCACAGTTGATCGTCTAGTTCCTTCAGAATTATGTGAGGTGCAAAATGATGCGCAAATAAACCAAAGAAATGTCGCCGATATGTCCTTTCTCAAACATCAAGAACTGTCTAGCTATATATAAGTATGTTATTATACACATTCATCAAAATAAATGAAGTATTTACACATAATAACAGTCAGAAAGTCTGCTTGGTTATGAAGTCAAGACTGCATAAGTTTACATGTTAGTATTTCTATATGTATGGTACTGTATATTTGCGTATGGGGCCTGTATGGTGTATGAGTGTGTACTTTTCCACAATATAACAAGTGACTATGGTCATGTTCCAGGCTGGTTTCAATGCAGACATTGAATTGCATCAACTAATGGTTGCACGCCACATCATCCTGTCCCTCTGGGATATTGCAGGGATATCTGCGGGCAAAAATGCTTGATTTTGCTGCGGCAATTCTGACATTTTGCATGCCAATATGCAATGAGTTTGTCCTCCAACGTGTCACTAAAATGCGGGGACGAGGGAAAAAGGTTGTTGGGATGTGGCTTGATTGAACCATATTGTGCGGTAAATGTACGGTGATCGGTTGAAATTGAGTCCAATTTATGTGCTGCGATGATGGGTCGGTTTTAGTTTTATGTGATGATATTGCAATGATTTTACTGTTTTATGCGGAAATAGTGCAGTGATTTGTCAAATTTGCAAGTATGCGGGGAATTGTTGACGTTTCAAAAAGATGTGCAATTGCAGAATCCTGGAGGGAGTGAGGGACTAATAATCGACTGTGCTCCCGGGCATCAGATTACTATACCATATGATGTGTGCAGCTGTTTTGATAAACACCTTTCCAGGCGGTGTGGCATCGGCAATGTAGTCAGCCTGGAACGCTGCCTCTGGCTCATACCTAACAATATCTCATTTAAATTACATTTTTCTGCACAAATGGAATTCATGTTCCCTGGTTTTGATAGTCACAGTTACCTTGTGTGTACTTTTTAGCCAGTAATTCTGAAAGTAATGCTCACGAGCCCAAAAAATTGCGAGCCAAAAAGTATTGCGTACCATGTCACACGTGCAGATATAAACGCCACATCATTGCACTCACTCGCTGTACTGTGTGCATCTTGCTAGCTGTCACTCACATGGCGAGGGACTGAAGCTCATTGGCTCATAGAACTCGAATTGCTAGGGGGCTGGCCCTAGAAAATGTAGGGAGAACGGCTTCTCGAAAAACAGTTGCATTCAAACTCGATATTTTGTGGCTAATTCAGGCAAGACAGTAATTCTTATCATAGATTATACATGTAGGAACTACACAGTGACTCATCCAGCCCAAAGTGGGAGGTGGGTGGGCCTGGGAGGGCATAGGCCCAGCCACTGGGGAGCCAGGCTCAGCCAATCAGAATGAGTTTTTCCCCACAAAAGGCCTTTGTTACAGACAGAAATATACCTCTGCAACCCCTCCCGTCGTCCCGTCCCCGACGTTCCCGCAGGTGAAGAAGCCACACGTGGAGGTCCTGGGATGGTCTGTGGTTGTGAGGCCGATTGGACGTACTGCCAAATTCTCTAAAACGTTATTGGAGGCAGTTTATAGTGGAGAAATTAACATTATATTATCTGGCAGCAGCTCTGGTGGACATTCCTGTAGTCAGCATGCCAATTACGCGCTCTCTCAAAACTTGAGACATCTGTGGCATTGTCTGGTGTGACTAAACTGCACATTTTAGAGTGGTCTTTTATTGTTCCCAGCACAAGGTGCACCTGTGTAATGATCATGCTGTTCAATCGGCTTTTTGATATGCCACACCTGCCAGGTGGATGGATTATCTTGGAGAAATGCTCACTAACAGGGATGTAAACATATGTGTGTACACAATTTGAGAGAAATAAGCTTTTTGTGTGTATGAAAAATGTCTGGGATCTTTTATTTCAGCTCATGAAACATGGGACCAACACTTTACATGTTGCATTTATATTTTTGTTAAGTATACTTAGGGCTCTATTCAAACTGCATCGCGGATGTTCAGCTTTTCAGCATGATTGAAATTTAAAGGCAACTGCATTAGCGGAGACCGCATTCACGGTAAACACTGCATACGTCGGCTCAATTGGACATTACCTTTAAATTTCTACATGTCGCGGAATCTGTAAATCTATATCATATGATGTGGCGGTTGAACACCTATCCAGATGCTGCGAGTTCTGGCAGTGTAATATAGTCAGGCAAGAACACAGCACGTCTCTCGTGCTGGAGATCTTGCCAGAGGTCTCATTTGCCTTTATGGTGCTTGGAAGTTGATTCCATCCTTGGATCCACGTTTTTGTACTTACAGTACTTATAAGATACTGTACTGCATCTTCACATGTACTGTACATTTGTGGCTGGAAAAAATAATAATTGTCCAGTGATTTTTGACATTGAGTTTTATTGTTTCTTTCTTTCTTGTCTAACCCTGATTCATAGCATTATGTCAATTCATTCAGGACACTGTAGCACGGGGCTCGATATCACAGTGCATATAATTAGAGGAACACTTCAAGTCGTACATCGTTTCCCCAAAACATTTTACATTCTGTTTTTCCGTTCCTATCTCCATCCCTATTCCAGTTTCTCATTCAGCTGCACAGAAGTTTGAAACGATCTGACACAGTAGCACCTTTTAGTAGAGGGAATCTAACACTAACAAACAGTACAATACCAACCAGGACAATGGGATTCCGAACACAGATTTTTAAGCATAAAGAACAAAACAGTGACTAACTGAAGACTGTGAGAGCTCAGAAATAATTCCTCTCTTATCTTCTGTCTTCTAAGTTGGCTTGAACTTTGAAAAAAAAAACAAAGAGCTTTTCTGTAAAGTTGTAACCTGCACACTTGTGAATACATTTGACTGAGCTCTTTGGTAAACATTAAAGCAACATGGAGAGAACATTAGGAAAACAAGTTAACAAGTTTGAGCAGTCTCAGCTACACCTAACGTACTAATAACATTCAATACAAGTGTATTACTGCCTTACAAACCATATAATATTGCCAACCAGATGATATGTGAATAAATTAAGTCATTCTTCAAATGATCCGATCTGTGCATAAAATAGCCTACTAATGTTGCTGTTTCACATTGTTTACAAATAAAGTACAACACACATAAACCAAGGAAGCAGCATATTGCGCAAATGTCTGTTTATTGTCGAGGTATAATAAGTCTATGCATAATTGTTTCTATTTTTTTTTTTTAGCTTCTGTCTAGTCATTGTTGCCACACACTATTTACGTATAAAATCACTGTGGTGGAAAACGCTTATAAATTTCTACAAAAATAAATAGCCGATTAAAAAAAAAAAACTGCTCAGGGGACTCAACTATCATCTCTCCTCCTCCATCCTTCCACATCACCATTTCCTGGTTCCCTTGAACTTCTATTATCTTGCACTGAAGGTGGGTGCAGTATGTGTCTGCTGTGTAGTTGACTCAATGCACAGCAGGCTCCTTCCAGTATTTTTTATTTTTTTTAGCAGGTGTAGAAGGTAATCAGTGCAGTATTATGCTATCAGTGCAGTATGCTGTGGCCACACTGGCTGACGGATTCAGTGCGTTCTCTTTCTGGGGATCTAGATATCTAAACCTGGACAGTGAAGACATAGTGGCAGCATTACGTTCCAGTTTTGCGATGATAATGATTCGGGCTAGAGATTATATTTATTCATTCGTTCCACAACGATGACTATTCCAGTTCTGTAATGATTCCTCTCGTTGATTGATGAGTTTGGTGATGACTGATTCAGTGACGATTCTGATGACTGTTATTCCTGTTGGGTTATGATTTCTCTTGCAGCACTGTATTTAGTCCAGTTGGGTTATTGTGGTGACTGTGATGTTTCATTCTTTTTCCGTGTTTATAACATGGCTATTCCGGCGATGTTAGTATTCGTCCGACTCTCCATTTGGTTGCATGCGGAGTGCGGTGGAGCGCGGTACCAAAGGTGAATGGATGTGGCGGCAGGGGAGCTGTGCTGACTCGCTGTCTCAAAACGAACGCCAGCTGCTGGACTGTGAGGCGGTTCTACTCATCCTTCTCTACTATGATCTCCCCAAGAAGCACCTTTCTCCTCTGACGGAGCATGTGGAAGTAGAGCTGTGGGAACACTAGGAGAGAGAGAGAGACGAGGGGAGAGGAGAGAAGAGAGCGAGAGCTATTTACCCACCAATCTAAACACTTATCCAGTCCAGATCAATATTTTAACAAAGAGCCTTCAGGGAAGTTCTCAGGGCTGGGATAGAGGTGAGTATTGGGTCTAGATCTAGTATCCAACTAGCCATAAAAGTCAGAAATGCACTTGAACCTCATTTTTGTTAGATCAAACAATTCCAAATGAACAACAGCGGTCACAAACTACTGAACAATTCTTGCTGGTCAAAACAAGAGACAGTGAAGACCCATGACTAACTGACGTCCACCTATTGGCTGAACACACAAACACGTTGTACGTAGGCTGCTTACATGGGATATAGGAGAGCATGACGATAACGAGGAAGTAGTAGTAGTCAAAGGAGACGTTATACTTGTTGGGGAGCCTCATGGACAACATCCCGGTTTTGCGAACATATGGCAGAGCAGTGTAAATGGTCAGGAGTTCTCCGGCCACTCCGAGAGGGTACATGATGATAAACATGTTGTATCTGACAGGGAGAGGAGAGACATTATTAAGGCACATAGAGGCATGCACACACACGTATGTACACACATACACACTAGTCAGCTCAGGGGCCGTGCAGCAAAGAACAACTAAAAAACACAAATTCACACTGTTGGATTACTGCACTGCAAAATGGAGAATTAGGCCACTAATTGGCTGATGACCAAAGTGACAGCTGACATGTTTTTATTATCTAAACACAGTGGTTCCCAACCTTTTTCGGGTCACTGTACCACCAATTGAATTTTGCTCTGTTCGGTGTACCCCTGAAGTACACTCTCGTGTACATTTGACCAGTAAGCCTATGCTCTCATGAGTTTCATAAGTCTTCTCCCCAGGGGTTCTAGTATCCCTGGTTGGGAACCACTTGTCTTAACACACCGACACCAGAACAACATTAGACATGTTGCTGTCTCACTTGCTGTAGGCTATTCGTCACCTTACACTATAAAACATTTATTGTATTTTTTACAATAAATGACTGGCAGCAAAGTAGCCAGTAGGTTACTGTAAATTTACAGTAAATTACTGGAAGCACAGAAGCCAGTAAATTACTATAGACTTACCTGACATTTACTGTAACCACATTTAAAGCATATTACCTGACTACAGCAACATGTTGTATTTCTAGAATTTACAGTGCATTAATAGAAGCACAGTGGTTAGTCAACTGTTGCAAATTTACAGTGCAGGTAGCTTGTGCCAATCACGGGCAGTATTTCTGTTACATGTATTTGATATAGGTATTTCAATACTTTCAATACCCATTTTGTCATTTCTATTTCACTAGCCTGAACTACAATTCATGCAGCCTATTTTGTTAAAGTTTCATTAGAATACATGGATTTTGTATTTTCTAATACAAATATATATACTTGCAAGTAGCCCGTTTAACTACAAAATTGTCAGTAATGGTAACATACATTTTTTACTTACTATGACTGTGGTATATTCTTGTTTAATATGTTAATGAGCCTGAGATTATTTTCACCACCCACAACATTTTTCCACAATTCACAGTTTGCTGCTGTAAATATACAGAAAGGCATGTAATACAGTACTTTACTGTAAAATTGTGTTGTAATTTGACAATAGTGTAGCATAATGCTATTTAGCCCTCATAATGTATTGCTCATTACAGTACTTTACTATAGAATTATAGTAGCTAATTGTTAAAGTTTTTCCTTAAATTTTCAGCAATTTTTACAGTGTATCTTTATGCAATGTCAACTATGGAGGTGTCCCAAATGGCTCCCTGTTCCCTATATAGTGCATTACTCAGGGCCCATATACGGCTCTAGGAATAGTGTGTAATTTGGAATGTCCCCAAAGGATCAGCTCCATTAATGATTTTCAAAGTGTTTTCACATTATTGTATTTCTGCACATCATGAACACTTATTTAAAAATTCTGCACATCATGAGAAAATACCGGTATTAAAACACTGTGGCGCTGTTTCCCGGACACAGATTAAGCCTCGTCCCGGACTTAAAAGCACCTTCAATGGAGATGTTTAAAGTCCCAGTGCAGTTGAAAACGTGATTTCCACACCATGAGGGAGATTGGAATAATACTGTGAAATTGTGAATACATTTTGGTCTAAGAGCTGTTTGAAAAGACTGCCTGAAATTTCTGTTTGTTTTGGAGGGATGGAATTGTCACCAAGCGGCAAATTAGTTAGGCCAATAAGAAAGAGAGTTCCAACCCTCTCTGCCAGCTAGTGTTCTGTTTTCCCCTCCTCACCAGGCCACTCCCAGACAGTCCTAACAAAATTGTTGCTTGTGAAATTACTCTTCGCCAAGAAGCTATTTTTGACCATTTTAATTGAAAACAAATCACAGTAAGGTACTTAATTGTTACCCAGAAATGATTTGATATTGAGATAAAAACGGCTGAATTGGTTAATAATAATCAACCCAGAAATATTTATTTTTACAACACCACTGTATTCAATTCCAAAAGGGCACAAAAATGTAGGGGCAAACAAACCAGTCGGTTATCCATGGAGAGGGATCTATATATGTGGAGACGGCGGTGCGTTAGAACCCTGAATTTACTCAAGATCGTGGCGGCGGCACTGGGGAGTATCTCGGAGGATGTGAGAGAAATGTTGGGCGAGCATTCCATGCCCAAAACAGATGGTCTTAAAAACAGGAGCAGCTGAATATGAGCCCCCCCCCCGTGGGCCTGGCTGCTCCCCTCCCTGTGTAAATGAACCCCTTAGAACACTCGGAGGGGAATGGGGATTGGGAGGAGGACAAGAGAGGGGGAGAACGGTGGCTATACTAACTGATCAAGACAAGGGAAGCAAACCTGCAAACCCAAGAGACCTGTCGCACATGTAAATTAAAAATATCGAATGAACCATACTGCAGTCACAGGAACAAGACCTGACTTGCTGAAGTCACTCAAAAAGCAGGTGTCTCAGTGTCACCCCAATTCATAGCCACTACACAGCCAATAAACGGTGTCTGTCTCGGATCTGATTTTTAGACATTCATATTTTGAACGGAAAGAAGCGTGCTCTTAGCAATAGGATCCCAGAACTATGGGTTGGTCGGATTGCTCCCCACGTGTGTAGTCGGCATTCTTCACCAGTGCTCACATTTCATATGAGGGCCCTCAGATATGCGAGGCTGACAGTTACACATCACTACTGCTCTTGATAGGCCCACGTTATGTCACCAGTCTGCTGACAGCGGCAGTAAATAGAGGTTTTTATGAGTGTCGTGTATAATGACAGACATGAGAAATTGGCATTTTTACTACAGCACTGCTTAGCTGTTGGACTGGGGTCTAACACAGACACCTGACCCCCTGTCACCATCAGCTGGTACCATGTGTTAAAGTACATATATTAAAATAGTACCAGATTGGGTTTTTTTGGCTTCCATTGCGGAATCGTCTTTAGTGCTATATATATATAAAAATACTTTTTTGGGGGGGGATTCAATAAATACTCATAAGGTTTTAAATGGAACCTGTAAGGTGCTATGAATAACCCTAAGGTTCTATAAAGAAACATGAAAAAAGCTTCTATATAGCAACTAAAAAAAAGGGTTCCACTATGGTAACAACCCTTTTTGGGGCTATATACAGTAGAATACTTTTTTAATGGCTCTTTATAGGAGAATGTTCATACAAAATAACCTTTCAATCGTAAAATTCCATGTGTTATTATTTTGTTAACTGACAAGTTGAATCAAGAAAGCTACCTTTGGAACAGCCGGTGGGCTAGAATTGACAACCACTGACTGATTTAGTCAACCATTCTTAATTGACACAAGGCCATACATGAGTCGTTCACAAAATTCTGTCACTAGCCATAGTGATATATAATATTTAATTACATAACACAACACATTACATTAGATCAACTGGTATGAAACTCTCATTCACGGTAGCATAGAAAGAGCTGTGAGCTGCCTCCGCTACATTTGAATTATCACTAAAAGAGCAAAGAATCCTTTTGTGCACTGTAAAGAACCATTGAAGGGCTTAAAAAGGTTACGTTACGTCATTATGTTCCACATAGAACCTTCACCCTTACCATTTACCCAACATTTTTTGTGTGTACTTGTTTCTGTATGTCAGACTGTGAAGCGCAGATCTGGGTTCAAATACTACACGTAACAAAAATATAAACGCAACATATAAAGTGTTGGTCCCATGTTTCATGAGCTGAAATAAAAGATCTCAGAAATTTTCCAGCTGCACAAAAATATTATTTCTCTCAACTCCTGTGCAGAAATTCATTTACATCCCTGTAAGTGAGCATTTCTCCTTTGCCAAGATAATCCATCCACCTGACAGGTGTGGCATATCAAAAAGCCGAATAAACAGCATGGTCATTACACAGGTGCACCTTGTGCTGGGGACAATAAAAGGCTACTCTAAAATGTGCAGTTTTGACACATAACACAATGCCACAGATGTCTCATGTTCTGAGGAAGCGTGCAATTGTCATGCTGACTCCAGGAATGTCCACCAGAGCGGTTGCTATAAAACATTGTTTTAGAGAATTTGGTCTAACCAGCTTCACAACCGCAGACCATGTGTATGGCGTCGTGTGGGCGAGCAGTTTTTGTTCAGAATATTTGAAATCGTTCAAATTATGGGAGCATTTTCGCTAGACTGCTTCAAGAGTCAGATGTGCTGGCTTTTCAGTTTTGGGAATATTCCATTTGTCCATTATAGCCAAGCAAGTTTAATCAAGTGGTAAGGGATCACTATCGCTTTCCAACCAAGGTGAATGAATTGAGGAGCAAACTGAAGTATAGAGAAGATTCAGCAACTCTCGGAGTTGATGAAGCTTACATGAAGCTTTTAAACCTCAAGCTAAATCACAGATAAAGTATTTGAATTTATTTGAAATAGCATTTGAACCTAGGTCTGGTGAAGTGTATGTGAGACTTAAAACTAGTGGTGCTACTGGCCACATAAACTGTGAGCCGACATCAAAGAGGCGTGAATTAATGTTGAAAGTATGAAACAAAAGATTACAACATCCTTATGTCATTCACACCTGGAAAGACAATAACAGTTTGACTTACAGTTGGAGGAGTTGAATATGAGGAGTTATACATTGGTTGGGCCTAATCCTTGATGCTGATTGGTTAAAACCGTATTCCAGCCGGTGTCTATTCCACAAATTACCACCTGCTGAAGCTATGACGTTGAAATGTTTATTTACTGTTCCATCTCATCAGCCCAGAAAGGCAATTTAGAAACTTGATCTCCCACTGTAAAAAAGCATCTAGACATTATCTCCCCTTGCTTTCGGCTCACATTTGGTTTTCCACAACAGAGATTTGTATAAACCTTGCTGTCTGCAGTGTTGCCAATTTAGCGACTTTGCCACTAAATTTAGCGAGTATTCAACGACTAGCGACAAATCTAGCGACTTTTTCTGGTGTTATTGGAGACTTTTGGAGACTCTGACATAAAAGCATGTATCGTTCTTACTCTTCTCAACGAGCAGCGGGTGCTGCCGTGGGCCCCACCCCTCTCCCAAAGCACTCACAGGCGGCCCAGTCCTCGCGCAGCAGTCCCTCCCAGCTGCAGTCAGAGCAGGAGATGTTCTCCCCTCCGTGTCCAGACTGCAAATGAATTGCGGGATGCCTCCGCTGGCTGATCCCGCCCTGGCTTACATTCAAAAAATTGTTTTAACCTGAATTAGGGCCAGACGAGTTACCACAATTTTCTCACATTGCCATTGACAGGTTTTCTATGGTCTCTTTTTGGTCCATTAAGATTGTATACCAAAAAATTAAAAAAATGTTATGGTTAAAAATGTTGTTGTTTTACTGTGACTTGTTGTAGGCTCCTAAGTGGACCATAAGGTTAAAAACCAAACCAAATTAAGAACTAAACAAAAAAACAAAAAAATTAAATAAAATAAAAAACTAAGTAACTCTGCCAGAGTGTCTCTTTTGGGTCACTTTTGCCAGTCCCAAGCCAGGATAAAGGAGGAGAGTTGGAATTGTGACATTAAAAAAACAAGAATCAACAGAAGAAAGTTCCTTTGTAGTTCTTAACATATTTAGGGTGTTTTTTACTCACTTTTTGTCTCTCCCACGACATTATTCCTCTCTCCTACAGCGTCCATCACAATTACATGCACATGTCCAATTATGCAAATAAGGAAATGACGTAATTTATCAACTTTTAGGACAACCAATAGCTACTTTCCTTACTGAGGAGTTGGCAACACTGGCTGTCTGTCTCTCCGACATTTGCAACATCATTTCAATATTGAAATTCGATCTCCACTGTCCCATTGAGGATTAACAGGTCAGGACGAGATATATTTTCTCAGCCAGTCGAAATCATGAATCATAATTTTTATGGATATATATAAAGAAATGTCAATAGACAAACAGGTCACATGAGATGAAACACAGCTAGTTTGCCATCGTTCCAGCTTCAGTTTGAAGTGATTGTGTTAGCGGTGTAGTTGCCTAACTCCTCTGAACAGTGACGAGAGCAAGTATTCTATGCCATTCAAAATCGCACATCATTGCCCTTTGTCATGGATGTAACCAAATAAAATGTCAAGAGAAAACAGCTTAAACAAACAAATGCAGCTACTTTGCTGTTATTCTGGCTGCACTGTTGATGCGACTTTGTTAGCCGTAGTTTGCTAGCTAACAAGCAAGGAATATAAATATGATGTCAGCCAACATGGCATTGGGACATTTAGAAAGAACGACTGGGTTGCATCCATAGAAATAGAAATAAAAGACTGACGACTGGATCGCGTCTCTGGCAACCTAGCCGCCGGCCAGCTTGGGTAGCAACTCTAGATTTGAGTTGGGACTTTATCTCGTGGAAGGATTAAATAGTATAAATAAATTAATCCGAATAAAGTTGAATGAAAATATGGCTGTCATTATTAGAATATGTTGCTAACCCATTGTATAAAAGTGATCATGCCCACAAAGCCAGTGTTTGGAGGATATATTTGCACAGTTTGCCGGCACTCGACTTCATTTTGGGCCTAACAACACCCGTGCCAATATATCCTCCAAACACCTGCCCCTTCATGATATTGAGGATAATGTCACTCTTCTCTTGACCAGGACCCCAAAGTATCAAGCGTCTCAGAGTAGGAGTGCTGATATAGGATCAGCTCCCCGCTGTCCATGTGCCTTGCAAAAGTATTTATCCCCTTGGCGTTTTTGCTATTTTGTTGCATTACAAGCTGTCATTTAAATGGATTTTTATGTGGATTTTATGTAATGGACATACATGAAATAGTGCAAATTGGTGAAGTGAAATGAAAAGAATACCTTGTTTAAAAAAAAATCTAAAAAATTAAATAAATAAATAAAGTCCACCTGTGTGCAATCTAAGTGTCAGATGATCTATCACATGATCTCAGTATATATACACACACCTGTTCTGAAAGGCCCCATAGTCTGCAACACCACTAAGCAAGGGGTACCACCAAGCAAGTGGCACCATGAAGACCAAGTAGCTTTCCAAACAGGTCAGGGAAAAAGTTAGGGAGAATTACAGATCAGGGTTGGGTTATAAAAAATATTCAAAACTTTGAACATTCCACGGAGCACCATTAAATCTATTATAATAAAATGGCACCACAACAAACCTGCCAAGAGAGGGCCGCCCACCAAAACTCATGGACCAGGCAAGGAGGGCATTAATCAGAGGCAACAAAGAGACCAAAGAACCTTGAAGGAGCTGCAAAGCTCCACATCGGAGATTGGAGTATCTGTCCATAGGACCACTTTAAGCCATACACCCCACAGTGCTGGGCTTTACGGAAGAGTGGCCAGAAAAAAGCCATTGCTTAAAGAAAAAAATCTTACGCATTGTGAAAACTGATCCTTAATGAGCATAGATTGATAGTTGATACATATGGCCCCGGAATAAATCCGAATCCCTGCACTGATAGTGTCACCACTTTTTCTCCAATCTCTGATCTGTATGCTTATCAATGCCTGATCACCTCCCATGTAATCCATTGATTACCCATAACCGTCTCCTAGCGCATAAATCAAAGTGATAATTCCAGAGTACTAAGCGTTAGCGATTAGGTCAACCAACGTCCATAGAGAATGGCTAACAAGGTGCTAATCAATAAACAACACACTCATGCTGATCACATGCTGTATGGTTATGAGCCAGGAGATACCTTCCCCAGGCTACTACTGTATTCCCTGTGACATCACAATACTGATGTGAAACCAGTCTGTCTGTAGTGGGAAGCATACCACGGCAAACACCAATCAAACCAGACCAACATTCCAAGAACTGCGACAGCACCGGAAACCCTAGTGCTGGTCCAGGGCGTTTGCATGCGACTTGCTGATGCTGAGGACGCTCGTCATCAGCAAGGTGCACGTAAACGCCCTGGACCAGAGCTACCCAAAACCCAGCCCTCCCATCCCCATCTCCACCTGGCCCATTTGATGAAGTATGGCAGGTGGTTGAGCAGATTGAATGTGTAGAATGAATATCTGGTAATCTCTGTAAACGTCCAAACGGCCAAGAAGAGGATTACACTTTCTTCGTTCTGGATCTTCCAACAAAGAATGGGACAAAACAAGGAGGGAGAAGATAGTTAACACTTAAGGGGGTCCATGTTGACCGCCGGGGGGGTCCCCTAGGTGCAGATCTAGGATCAGCTTCCCGTCCCCCAATCCTAAACTTAACCATTATTGGGGAAAATGCTAAACTGATCCAAGATCAGTGTCTCTGGGAAACTTCACCTCACCCCAACTCCAAGGCCCCTTACTGTAGATGGTACAAGGCACCTCTTTGGTGATAAATGAGATAGTCACCTGTTTGATGCTGTTGGTGATGAACCACACCATGAAGATTCGTGAACATACTTGAACCCCAGTCACAATTACAGAGGTCCTCACGATTCCTATACGACGAGAACCATGGAAGTCAACATTAACGTCAGATGTAGGAGATCCGGTTATATTCACATAGTATGGTTGTTATTCAAGACCATACATACCGATTGCACAATGCACCACCTGAAAGACAACAAATAAGAATCAGTGACTCGTGGCCTTGGGTGGTCTAGCGGTCTCAGCCGCTGCCTCTGAAGTACATGTATGATATACCGCTGCCGGCAAAGATTCAAATCCGGCCCACTGCACTTTTAGAACTCCATGTCTCTTTATCACATAACCAAACAAAATACTTAAAAAACCGAATCAGGTGAATTCTTTCTTCTCACTTAGTTTTAACCAAGGATCTCAGTATCAACGCTCAGCTTCAGAGTATTTCAAGCTCACATTAGAAGGATCTTGCCAATGATTTCAACATTTAACTGCTTCATCATCTGTTTTCATGGAATACTTTGAGACGAGTGTGTGTTTGCGTGAGTGTGGCTACTAGTGAACTATGATGAAATTTCAGAAACTCACCTCAACTAGCGCAATGGTCTGGAAAAACTTGAGTGTCCTTGCTATACTTTTGTACAGACCCTTGTGTGTGCCTTTCTGGATGTAGAAGCGCATCATTGCCATAGCCAAAACCAGCCACCTGGAAAAGAGACAATATTTACAACATCTGAAAAACTGTATTTAGCATTAAAGTAGTAAGTGTACATGAGAAGGACAAAGATTACTTAATAGATACACTATATATGTAACGAATATGAATTGGCTAGCTAGTTAGCGGTGGTGCACGCTAATAGCGTTTCAATCGGTGACGTCACTCGCTTTGAGACCTTGAAGTAGTGGTTCCCCTTGCTCTGCAAGGGCTGCGGCTTTGTGTAGCGATGGGTAACAATGCTTCGTGGGTGACTGTTGTCTGTGTGCAGAGGGTCCCTGGTAAGGGGACGGACTAAAGTTATATACAAAAGTATGTATATAAAATCGAGCACACAGCCATGCAATCTCCATAGACAAACATTGGTAGTAGAATGTCCTTACTAAAGAGCTCAGTGACATTCAATGTGGCACCATCATAGGATGTTACCTTTTCAACAAGTCAGTTTGTCACATTTCTTCCCTGCTAAAGCTGACCCGGTCAACTGTAAGTGCTGTTATTGTGAAGTGGAAACGTCTAGGGGAAACAACGGCTCAGCCGTGAAATAGTATGCCACACAAGCTCACAGAACGGGACCAGTGAGAGCTGAAGTGCCTAAAAAATGTTCTGTCCTCGGTTGCAACACTCACTACCGCGGTCCAAACTGCCTCTGGAAGAAACGTCAGCACAAGAACTGTTTGTCGGGAGCTTCATAAAATGGGTTTCTATGGCCGAGCAGCCTCACACAAGCCTAAGATCACCATGTGCAATGCCAAGCGTCAGTTGGAGTGGTGTAAAGTTCACCACCATTGGATTCTGAAGCTGTGGAAATGCACTCACTGGAGTGATGAATCACGTTTTACCATCTGGCAGTCCGACAGATGAATCTGGGTTTGGCGGATGCTAGGAGAACGCTACCTGCCCTAATGCATAGTGCCAACTGTAAAGTTTGGTGGAGGAGGAATAATGGTCTGGGGCTGTTTTCATGGTAGATCCAGTGAAGGGAAATCTTAATGCTACAGCATACAATGACATTCTAGACAATTCTGTGCTTCCAACTTTGCGTCAACAGTTTGGGGAAATACCATTTCCTGTTTTAGTATGACAATGACCCCATGCACAAAGCGAGGTCTATACAGAAATTGTTTGTCAAGGTCGGTGTGGAAGAACTTGACTGACCTGGAACGCTGACTGCGAGCCAGACCTACTCTCCCAACATCCGTGCTCAACCTCACTAATGCTCTTGTGGCAGAATGGAAACAAGTCCTGGCAGCAATGTTCCAACATCTAGTGGAAAGCCTTCCCAGAAGAGTGGAGGCTGTTATAGCATATTAATGCCCATGACTTTGGAGTGAGATGTTCACTGATGTAGTGTACCACTTTATAGTTAGAGCTCAAAAGTTATTGGTTCAATCACTTTGTTTCCATAGTTAAGGTTAGGGTTTTTAGCTTTTTCGGTCTCAACTTTTATGACCTAACCTACTTGTGTGTGATTGTTGAGCTATGTAGTTTTCCAGTACTATTGTCAGGAAGTAGCATTGACACCAGCTAAACTTGTATGCCTCATCACCAACGATTCGTCCCACATGGCACCATATTCCTCACATAGACCACTACTTTTGACCAGTGCTCTAGTCAAAAGTAATGCACTATGTAGTGAATAAGTTGCGATTTGGGACGCAAACACAGCGTCAGTTGGGGAAACAGCGAGGGCCAACTCCCTTCTACACAACATCTAAGGCCTTGTACACACTGCAGGCCTTAATACTCAAATCAGTATTGTTTTTCAAATTCTGACTGTCCAAACATCAAGTTACAAGTGATCAATACAGATTTGTGTGTGTTCGGACAACAGTCATCCTGGCTATGCTAGTTGTCATAGTAACAATGGGTGTGTGCGCAATGGTGTAGGCTGATTGGTGGTGGTGCTCATACTTTTTATCCCTCAGAAGTTATGTAGCAAGCTAAGGTGACAACAATGCCTGCCATGGACATGTCCCAGTTGCTTTGAATGTTCAAAAATCATAGTGTAGGAACACTTGAAAGTTGGATCATATCCTTTGAGGCTTTAAAAAACGAGTCCTTTTTGGCTAGCCACAGCAGTCACTTAGCTAGCTAAGTAGCTGTTTTGCATTCAAGCACATTTAGCTAGTTAGCTACCACATGTTCTTGTCAAACATTTCAAACCACTTGAGGGCAAATAAATCAGATTTGACTGTTTAGACGAGTCGCATGGTCAGGAATCACAAAGGTGGTTTGAAATGTGGCTTGAAATATCTGATTGCATGTGTTTTTTGGCTGTTCAGACTGCAGGAAAAATAACAGATTTTAATTTAATTTTAATGGATATTATATATATATTTTGTTTAGTCACTTCAAATTGCCAATGTGAACAAGACTTTATCTCTAGCCTGGTACTTCACAATAATCTATTTATACTGTACATCAGTCATTACAGCACAGCTATAAGCCAGACAGAATGTAAACACAGAATGCTTGGAAAAACACTTTTTTTGCTTACTACATGATCCCATATGTGTTATTTCATAGTTTTGATGTCTTCACTATTATTCTACAATGTAGAAATTAGTACAAATAAAGAAAAAGCCTGGAATGAGATGGTGTGTCCAAACTTTTGGCTGGTACTGTATATGTGAATAATGAATGAACATTTTTCAAGGAAATCACTGTACAATCTGGTGCAGACACCATTTATATCTACAATAAAGAATGTTTAATATGTAGAGCACTATACTAAATACAATGCGATCTTTATTGGTCTATTACAATCAAGATACAACACAAATATGTAAGTTTTTGCTTTCACAGTAATAAGACCAATAAGACCAACCTTGTGACCTTTCTGTATAATTATATTTGAATCAAAATACATATTTTAGTATTTACAGTGGGGCAAAAATGTATTTAGTCAGCCACCAATTGTGCATGTTCTCCCACTTAAAAAGATGAGAGAGGCCTGTAATTTTCATCATAGGTACACTTCAACTATGACAGACACAATGAGAAAAAAAATCCAGAAAATCACATTGTAGGATTTTTTATGAATTTATTTGCAAATTATGGTGGAAAATAAGTATTTGGTCACCTATAAACAAGCAAGATTTCTGGCTCTCATAGACCTGTAACTTCTTCTTTAAGAGACTCATCTGTCCTCCTCTCGTTACCTGTATTAATGGCACCTGTTTGAACTTGTTATCAGTATAAAAGACACCTGTCCACAACCTCAAACAGTCACACTCCAAACTCCACTATGGCCAACACCAAAGAGCTGTCAAAGGACACCAGAAACAAAATTGTAGACCTGCACCAGGCTGGGCAGACTGAAGCTGCAATAGGTAAGCAGCTTTGTTTGAAGAAATCAACTGTGGGAGCAATTATTAGGAAATGGAAGACATACAAGACCACTGATAATCTCCCTCGATCTGGGGCTCCACGCAAGATCTCACCCCGTGGGGTCAGAATGATCACAAGAACGGCGAGCAAAAATCCCAGAACCACACGGGGGGACCTAGTGAATGACCTGCAGAGAGCTGGAACCAAAGTAACAAAGCCTACCATCAGTAACGCACTACGCCGCCAGGGACTCAAATCCTGCAGTGCCAGACGTGTCCCCCTGCTTAAGCCAGTACATGTCCAGGCCCGTCTGAAGTTTGCTAGAGAGCATTGGATGATCCAGAAGAAGATTGGGAGAATGTCATATGGTCAGATGAAACCAAAATATAACTTTTTGGTAAAAACTCAACTCGTCGTGTTTGGAGGACAAAGAATGCTGAGAACATCCAAAGAACACCATACCTACTGTGAAGCATGGGGATGGAAACATCATGCTTTGGAGCTGTTTTTCTGCAAAGGGACCAGGACGACTGATCCGTGTAAAGGAAAGAATGAATGGGGCCATGTATCGTGAGATTTTGAGTGAAAACCTACTTCCATCAGCAAGGGCATTGAAGATGAAATGTGGCTGGGTCTTTCAGCATGACAATGATCCCAAACACACCGCCCGGGCAACGAAGGAGTGGCTTCGTAAGAAGCATTTCAAGGTCCTGGAGTGGCCTAGCCAGTCTCCAGATCTCAACCCCATAGAAAATCTTTGGAGGGAGTTGAAAGTCCGTGTTGCCCAGCAACAGCCCCAAAACATCACTGCTCAAGAGGAGATCTGCATGGAGGAATGGGCCAAAATACCAGCAACAGTGTGTGAAAACCTTGTGAGGACTTACAGAAAACGTTTGACCTCTGTCATTGCCAACAAAGGGTATATAACAAAGTATTGAGATAAACTTTTGTTATTGACCAAATACTTATTTTCCACCATAATTTGCAAATAAATTCGTAAAAAATCCTACAATGTGATTTTCTGGATTTTTTTCTCTCGTTTTGTCTGTCATAGTTGAAGTGTACCTATGATGAAAAATACAGGCCTCTCTCATCTTTTTAAGTGGGAGAACGTGCACAATTGGTGGCTGACTAAATACTTTTTTTGCCCCACAGTATACTGAGCAAAAATATAAACACAACATGTAAAGTGTTGGTCCCATGTTTCATGAGCTGAAATGAAAGATTGCAAAAATTTTCCACACAAACAAAAAGCTTGTTTCTCTCAAATTTGGTGCACAAATATGTTTATATTCCTGTTTGTGAAATTGTTTGTTTTGCCAAGATAATCCATCCACCTAACAGGTGTGGCATGTAAAATTAGCTGATCTCTACACAGGTGCACCTTGTGCTGCGGACAATAAAAGGCCTGTCTAAAATGTGCATTTTTGTCACACAACACAATGCCACAGATGTCTTAAGTTGAGGGAGCATGCAATTGGCATGCTGACTGCAGGAATATCCACCAGAGCTGTTGCCAGAGAATGTAATGTTAATTTCTCTACCATAAGCAGACTGCAATGTCGTTTTAGAGAATTTGGCAGAATGTCCAACTGGCCTCACAACCGCAGACCACATGTAACCACGCCAGCCCAGGACCTCCACATCCGGCTTCTTCACCTGCGGGATCGTCTGAGATGAAACTGTGGGTTTGCACAACCGATTAATTTCTGCACAAACTGTCAGAAACCGTCTCAGGGAAGCTCACCAGGGTCCTGACCTGTCTGCAGTTTGGCGTCGTAACTGACTTGAGTGGACAAATGCTCACCTTTGAAATAGCCACTGGCATGCTGGAAAAGTGTGCTCTTCGCGGCTTAATCCCAGTGTCAACTGTACTGGGCAGTATGGCGTTGTGGGGTCAATTGTGGCAGTGGGGTTATGGTATGGGCAGGCATATGTTACGGACAATGAACACAATTGCATTTTATCGATGGCAATTTGAATGCTGTGAGATACCGTGACGACGAGATCCTGAGGCCCATTGTACTGCCATGAATCCGCTGCCATTACCTAATGTTGATAATTATAATGCACGGCCCCATGTTGTAAGGATCTGTACTGAAAATGTCCCAGTTTTTCCATGGCATGCATACTCGCCAGTTATGTCACCCATTGAGCATGTTTGGGATACTTTGGATCGACATGTATGACAGCGTGTTCCAGTTCCCACCAATATCCAGCCTATTCGCACAGCCATTGAAGAGGAGTGGGACAACATTCCACAGGCCACAATCAACAGCCTGATCAACTCTATGCGAAGGAGATGTGAAGCGCTGCATGAGACAAATGGTGGTCACACCAGGTATCTGTGACCAACAGATGCATATCTGTATTTCCATTCTTGTGAAATTCATAGATTAGGTCCCAATGAATGTATTTCAATTCACTGATTTTCTTATACAGTATGAACTGTAATTCAGTAAAATCTTTGAAATTGTTGCATGTTGCATTTCATTTTTTTTGTTCAATGTAATTGCGGGTCCGTTTTGAGGACCATTTAAAGCTAATTATCCATAGCTTTCGTCATGGGTAACGATCAGGGTAAACAGAGGTGTGAGAGTTCTTGTACAGAACTTACACAGAAGACCAGGGGCTGTATGTATCATTTGTCTCAGAGTAGGAGTTCTGATCTAGGATCAGGTCCTCCCTGTCTATATAATCTTTATTATTGGGATCTAAAGGGCAAAACTAATCCTAAATCAACACTCCTACTCTGAGACTCTTGATAAATACAGTCCCTTGTTGAGCTCTACAGAGGAAACAGACTGTGCTCCCTTTACATTCACTAGTCTACTAGGTCAGCTGTGCGATGGATCTCTGTGAAGGTATGTTTCTGAAGGTGTCTAAGGGTCTCGGCATACAGTTGTTCTTTTCCTCTAAAATAGGTAACTTCACAACAACAAAAATGTTATAGGATCACAAACACACAGTATTAGCAATGATGGAGGCCAAATTAGATAATTTCCTCAACCGTATCCATTATTCCACTAAAGGTCTTTGAAGACAGCACGTTGGATCCAGTCTTTTACGATTATCCGTCACACTGTGCGAGGTTACGAAATTAAAATCTTGATATCAACCAGGACAGAATGCACAATTCGCTTAATTTCTGTCGTCACATTCTGCGACATTCTACGATTCCAGGTTACACGGAATCCAAACCGGCTGCGCGCGTGCACTATCGGGCAAAAATGTATTTTGTCCCCCTAAACCAAACGCGATCACGACACGCAGGTTAAAATATCAAAACAAACTCTGAACCAATGACATTAATTTGGGGACAGGACGAAATGCATTAAACATGTATGGCAATTTAGCTAGTTAGCTAGGACTTGCTAGCTAATTTGTCCTATTTAGCTAGCTTGCTGTTGCTAGCTAATTTGTCCTGGGATATAAACATTGAGTTGTTATTGTACCTGAAATGCACAAGGACCTCTACTCTGACAATTAATCTACACATAAAACGGCCATTTCTAGTCATGTCTCCTCCTTCCAGGATTTTTCATCTTTGAACTTCTATGGTGTATCATCTAAACTTTAATGGTATTATCACGACAACTGGCAACAAAGTTCGTCTTTCAATCACCCACGTGGGTATAACCAATGAGGAGATGGCACGTGGGTACCTGCTTCTATAACCAATGAGGAGATGGGAGAGGCAGGACTTGCAGCGCGATCTGCGTCAGAAATAGGAATGACTTCTATTTTAGCCCTTGGTAACGCAGACGCTCATTGGCGCGGGCAAGCAGTGTGGGTGCAATAATTGAATAACATGGATTTCTAAATGTATTTTGTGACACTCGCGCACGCGACGTGTCCGGTCTGGTCAGCATGTTAGGCTTTTGGCTGGGGTAGGCCGTCATTGTAAATAATAATTTGTTCTTAACTGACTTGCCTAGTTAAATAAAAGGTAAAAAAAATAATATATATATAATAAAGAATTGGCTTGCGCATGTGCCAGCACCAGCAGCACAAGCCTCACTCTCTGCACAAGAAGAGTTCAGAAAAATATATGCATTTTAGAAATAGTTTTCACATACAAACTTTATATGTCCGAACTCGGAAGCAAATAAGCGTCCCCAAAATAACATGGCCACTGTGGTAGAACGTTTATTTTGTTTGCATTTATAAAAATCACATCAGTAGCCTGATTTCAGATGTGTCATGTAGGCTAAACAAGTTTATTTGGGAAATCGTTATTCTTTCACAGCATCTAAATGTTTAAATCAAAGTGAAGATGTCCAACAATCGTTTACGACATAAGAATTTGCCCATGACGTGGACATTTCGTCTGGGATGGCAAAATTGGGGCATAAATTGGCGAAAATGCAGTCCGCAAGGGCCTCAAATTGAGATCACTATTTTTTTTTGTCACATTTTAACGTCCCTCATTTAGATCACTGAAAAACAGCTTGTGTAAGAACACAAGGTGAGAGGAGGGTATCTGCAGGAACCGGTAAATGTGTGTGACTGGTAATTGGTGGAGAGTGAGTATTCAGGCGTAAACGGGCTCATAATTAGGTTAGGAGTCCTAGGACATTACACGACATCATCTGAATCCGACGAGGTGTCAAGTAAATCTCCGTCTCTATGTGACGTTTCAGAGTGTACCTTGAAGTGAAATCAAACTTTGTCAGGGATTAGTGAGACACTACTGCCCACCGCCTGTAATAAAAGGGATGTGCCGTCTGTCAAATCTGATTGATCTGATACTTTTTGTAGCTACTGCTGTAGCCTAGTGGCTACTGTTCAGTGTTTGAGCTCAGGTGCTAGGTCGATGGGTCAGGTGCTCAATCTGTGCAACAAGTGTATTATCTGTTTGACACAATCTGTTTGAAAAATCAACATCATTTAGGACCTACTGAATACAACCACTTCAGTTTATTACCTGAGAGTACATTGCTATCGTATTGCAAATATATGATCGCTGTCTCAGCACAATAATTAATTAGGGTTTATTTTAATGCTAATTACATTTATATGGTTTAGGACTTGCATAAGGGTTCTGTTACTAACAGTTACTATCATATAAAGATGATTGGATAATATAGTTGTAGGTTAGTGCAATCATTTGGAGAGAAGGGACAAATGTACATTGATTCCAATAGTCACAATTTTAACAGCTCTTTGACAGCTCTTTGACTGTTTGAATCAACATTGGTATATGTTTACTCTGATCATATACAGGGGCTTATAACTACCTCAATGCGCATGTCTCTTGAACTAGGTAAATGAACCTAGTTTTCACACCTTCATGTAATACTAAAATACCCATTATGTGAGTAGCAGAGGATGGATGAATGGGAGCTACAGTACAATGAGTGTAAGTGGAGAAAACATGGCTCCAACAGCTCCATAAATGCGCATTTTACGCATATCTCCACAAAGTGCCATTCTCAGTTCAAGTGACCCAGACCAATGAAAATGAACTTAAGACACTATCAACAGCTTAATAAATCATCGAAAACTTGACAACTATTAAATTAAGCTCGTTTTGTGTGTTCATTACAAGGACTATACGAACACAGTGAAATAATTGCGTCATCGCACCCGCGCGCTCTGGAGCGCATAAACTTGCAGTTATTAAAATCTGCTTATTGGGCATTTCACTCGCCCAAACCGAAGCTCCAGTGTCAGCGCGCTGTCTATACTTATCACTGCAACTGTCGAAGTAGTGCTGGGCATGACGTTGACACAGTGTAATCGACCGTATTTGGAAAGGCTGAACCCGCGCCGGGGGCCGCACTTGTACCGCCGTTATTTTCATAAAAAAGATCCACATATTGATTATTTGAGAATTGTCTACTTGGACACCCTCCCTGGACACCCTCAAGTCCTTTACATTTATTTTGTTCACTGTTCAAACTTCATGGGCGCTGTCTGTCACTAAATTCGGCAACAGAATGGGCACTTGCGCTGTCAGAGACACCGCGGACCTATAAACAGCCACACGCGCCTGCTCACAGCGCTCTGGTGCATAACGACGTTTTAAGGGAGTGGCTACTTTATAATCAGCGATAGGGCAGAATAATTGACATACCCGGCCGTCATGGCGATGTTGTAAAATGTAAGCCATGCGACAGCGATGGCACTTTTCGTCCTCTTCTTGTTGTTGTTTTCCTTCTCTTCAACCGAGCCGTCCTCCTCCGTGGACGCCATGGTACGGGGGACAGAGTGGGAAAGTCAGAAACGCTGCGCAAGCGCGACTGGGACTGGGAGCAGCAGGGTCATGCATCCATGTATCCACGACACCCCTCTCGCGGGACTACTGCTTCACAAGTGCGTGTGGTGGCAAGTCCCTAAGGAAAGTCCCACTGTCAGATGAGTCATTCAATCAAACATTTGGCCCATAGTGACACTACCAGTAGGCCTTCATTAGAACAATTTAACGTAACTGTAACTATTCATTAGTTCTTGACTACATTCGTTTGAAATGGTAATTACATACATTTATTATTAAAAATAAAATTCGTTTTGTAGCCTGATGAACAGTTTGATAACAAGAAGTTTGATGTCATTCTAATCCTCTGCCATTCATTTTGTCCTTCTCAAATCTATAAATACCAATCAATTTAAATAGCTCCAACTTGTTTTAAGTGTGGATAAATAGATAGGCAATTGGGGTGTTCAACTTCAAAAAATAAATTGTCCTTCAACATCACTAATCCAAATCTCCACTTTATGTTGAATTTTCTTTCAGATCTCTTCCCAATCTCTGATCTCTTTCAGATTTACAGTAGGGTACTGCCCTCTGCCTTCAGGGGCTAGAAGTAGATTTGGGGAGAATCTCAATTGCATTCTCCTCACGTCCTCTCTCCTTTATCCTCGCCTCCTTCTCAAAACCCATTGGAGGAGAAGGTTGAAGGTTCGAGGGGCGTGACCTCTGGCTTATTCATCCAATGGTTTTTGAGTAGGCGAGGAGAGAGGATGCAAGGTTTTGGAAATGAGATTCTCTCTTGGTATGATCAGGGTTTCATTCAAAACCCTAAAGCTTTAACTGTAGAGTTTTAAATGTATTTGGGTTAATTCCCTGCAGTCAAAGGACAAAACCGCCCTCTAGTGGCTTCATGGGTCGAATGTTATGAACATTTTTCATAATGAATAAACATGTTTTTTTTAAATTACAACTGAAAATCTGGTGTTTTAGTTTTCTTATATTTCAGTAATATGTGATGTCTAAAAAGTGTAATATTGGGATGCGAACTCAAATTTGAATACATTTCAACTCTAAATCGACAGGTGTCTTATTTTTTATGAACCCATAACCATGTGTTTGAGGTGTATACTTTTGTAGGTTTGTGTAAAACTACCAAGAAACACTCTATGTGACTGATTTAGCCCACTGCAGTAAAAGGTGCAGTGTTGTCACCGGTAAAAGAGGCAGTGTTGGCCAGGGTTAAAGGGACAGTGTTGGCCTGGGTTAAAGGAACAGTGTTGGACTGGGTTAAAGGGACAGTGTTCAACTGGGTTAAAGGGACAGTGTTGAACTGGGTTAAAGGGACAGTGTTGAACTGGGTTAAAGGGACAGTGTTGGAATGGTTTAAAGGGACAGTGTTGAACTGAGCTAAAGGGACAGTGTTGAACTGGGTTAAAGGGACAGTGTTGAACTGGGTTAAAGGGACAGTGTTGAACTGGGTTAAAGGGACAGTGTTGAACTGGGTTAAAGGGACAGTGTTGGAATGGGTCAGAAGTGAAGTGTTGGACTGGGTTAAAGGGACAGTGTTGGACTGGGTTAAAGGGACAGTGTTGAACTGGGTTAAAGGGACAGTGTTGAACTGGGTTAAAGGGACAGTGTTGAACTGGGTTAAAGGGACAGTGTTGAACTGGGTTAAAGTGACAGTGTTGAACTGGGTTAAAGGGACAGTGTTGAACTGGGTTAATGGGACAGTGTTGAACTGGGTTAAAGGGACATTGTTGGAATGGGTTAAAGGGACAGTGTTGAACTGAGCTAAAGGGACAGTGTTGAACTGGGTTAAAGGGACAGTGTTGAACTGGGTTAAAGGGACAGTGTTGGAATGGGTTAAAGGGACAGTGTTGAACTGGGTTAAAGGGGCAGTGTTGGACAGGGTTAAAGGGACAGTGTTGAACTGGGTTAAAGGGACAGTGTTGAACTGGGTTAAAGGGACAGTGTTGAACTGGGTTAAAGGGACAGTGTTGAACTGGGTTAAAGGGACAGTGTTGGAATGGGTTAAAGGGACAGTGTTGGAATGGGTCAGAAGTGAAGTGTTGGACTGGGTTAGAGGGACAGTGTTGAACTGGGTTAAAGGGACAGTGTTGAACTGGGTTAAAGGGACAGTGTTGAACTGGGTTAAAGGGACAGTGTTGAACTGGGTTAAAGGGACAGTGTTGAACTGGGTTAAAGGGACAGTGTTGAACTGGGTTAAAGGGACAGTGTTGGAATGGGTTAAAGGGACAGTGTTGGAATGGGTCAGAAGTGAAGTGTTGGACTGGGTTAGAGGGACAGTGTTGGCCTGGGTTAAAGGGACAGTGTTGAACTGGGTTAAAGGGACAGTGTTGAACTGGGTTAAAGGGACAGTGTTGAACTGGGTTAAAGGGACAGTGTTGAACTGGGTTAAAGGGACATTGTTGGAATGGGTTAAAGGGACAGTGTTGAACTGAGCTACAGGGACAGTGTTGAACTGGGTTAAAGGGACAGTATTGAACTCGGTTAAAGGGACAGTGTTGGAATGGGTTAAAGGGACAGTGTTGAACTGGGTTAAAGGGACAGTGTTGAACAGGGTTAAAGGGACAGGGTTGAACTGGGTTAAAGGGACAGTGTTGAACTGGGTTAAATGGACAGTGTTGAACTGGGTTAAAGGGACAGTGTTGAACTGGGTTAAAGGGACAGTGTTGGAATGGGTTAAAGGGACAGTGTTGAACTGAGCTAAAGGGACAGTGTTGAACTGGGTTAAAGGGACAGTGTTGGAATGGGTTAAAGGGACAGTGTTGAACTCGGTTAAAGGGACAGTGTTGGACTGGGTTAACGGGACAGTGTTGAACTGGGTTAATGGGACAGTGTTGAACTGGGTTAAAGGGACAGTTTTGAACTGGGTTAAAGAGACATTGTTGAACTGGGTTAAAGGGACAGTGTAGAACTGGGTTAAAGGGACAGTGTTGGAATGGGTTAGAAGTGAAGTGTTGGACTGGGTTAGAGGGACAGTGTTGGACTGGGTTAAAGGGACAGTGTTGACCTGAGTTAAAGGGACAGTGTTGAACTGGGTTAAAGGGACAGTGTTGAACTGGGTTAAAGGGACAGTGTTGGACTGGGTTAGAACTGAAGTTTTGGACTGGGTTAGAGGGACAGTGTTGAACTGGTTAAAGTGACAGTGTTGAACTGGGTTAAAGGGACAGTGTCGAACTGGGTTAAAGGGACAGTGTTGAACTGGGTTAAAGGGACAGTGTTGAACTGGGTTAAAGGGACAGTGTTGGACTGGGTTAAAGGGACAGTGTCGAACTGGGTTAAAGGGACAGTGTTGAACTGGGTTAAAGGGACAGTGTTGGACTGGGTTAAAGGGACAGTGTTGAACTGGGTTAAAGGGACAGTGTTGAACTGGGTTAAAGGGACAGTGTTGGACTGGGTTAAAGGGACAGTGTTGAACTGGGTTAAAGGGACAGTGTTGAACTGGATTAAAGGGACAGTGTTGAACTGGGTTAAAGGGACAGTGTTGGAATGGGTTAAAGGGGCAGTGTTGGTATGGGTTATAAGTGAAGTGTTGGACTGGGTTAGAGGGACAGTGTTGAACTGGGTTAAAGGAGTAGTGTTGGACTGGGTTAAAGGAGTACTCTTGGACTGGGTTAAAGGAGTACTGTTGGACTGGGTTAAAGGAGTAGTGTTGGACTAGAGCACTCTGTCGTGGAGACAGCCTGAGAAAGTGCATCACTGCAGGATGTAACATTAGCTCCACTCGTAGTGCCCAGTAGAAATTTGTGTAAACTAAAGACAGCAGCAAATATAGTGCAGGCCACATAATCCTGATCCAGTAACAAGTGCTCAAATTTCTGTCTCAATGTTGGATTCAACAATGACACACACAGTGTGTGTCTGTGCTCATGAGTTTGTGTGTGTGTGTGTTCATATCACTATCCTTTCTTTACTACTCTCTGTGTGTGAATGACATGGAGATCGTGGGCATCATTCACAACTCAGTGATTGAATCACAGACATCCTCCCATTGTTGGAGTACTCTCTTGCCAAGTATGTCCTTATGCTTAAAGAAGGCATCTGGTCAGATGAGGAGGGTAGGCTATCATCAACTCTCTGAAACTTATAGTCATCAGGGTCGTTCCACAAAAAGAGTGCCTTTTGTGCCCGTATGAATCTTTAAAGATTTTCTTTGCACCAACATTGGATTTTCCTCTCTGGGATAGGCATCTCGCTAGCGGGACAACTTCCGGTGAAACTGGAGGGCACGCAATTCAAATAAATATTCATAAAAATTATGGATATTACACATGTAGGTACATACAAGTGTCTTATATCGTTTGAAAGCTTAAAGTATTGTTGATCTAACTGCACTGTCCGATTTACAGTAGCCATTACAGCGAAAGCATGCCATGTGATTGTTTGAGGATGGCGCCCCACCTGAAAATATTTTTCCACCGGCACAGGTTTCATAAATTCACAAATAGCGATTAAATATTCACTTACTTTTTGAAAATCTTCCTCTGATTTGTCATCCAAAGGGTCCCAGCTATAACATGTAGTGTAATTTTGTTAGATAAAATCCTTCTTTATATCCCAAAAAGTCAGTTTAGTTGGCACCATCGAATTGAGTAATCCACTCGTTCAACATGCAGAGAAAGGAATCCAAAATTCTACCGCTAAACTTTGTTAAAACAAGTCAAAATACATTTCCATTGACTCCTCAGATACCCTAAAATGTAATCAAACTATAATATTTCATATGGAAAGAAGTATGTTCAATAGGAAACCGATATCAGCAGGTGCGTCTTGTCTTCCTTGTGCACCCAAACACGAATTTCCAATAGTGTGTCCCAGTACTTAAACTCATATTTCTTACTCGTTTTAGAAGAAACAAGCCTGAAACCTTGAACATAGAGTGCTGACAACCTGTGGAAGCCATAGGAATTGCATACTTGGAGCTAGATTTAATTACTTCCGTATACTTTCCATTGTAAGACCATGGGCTCTCAAAAACAAAAGATCTGGTGGTTTGTCTTTGGACTTTCTCCTACCATATATATTGTGATATAGTCTCCTACATTATTTTAACATTTCTACAAAATTCAAAGTTTTTTTTACAATGGTACCAATTATATGCATATCCTGGCTTCAGGGCCTGAGCAACAGGCAGTTTACTTTGGGCACGTCGCCAGGCGGAAATTGAGAAAAAAGGACCCTAGCCTGAAGAAGTTTTTAAAATTAAAAGTCTGTTATATTAAAAATGCACTATGCAGAAATTGCTTGCCATTTCCTGGTTGCTAAAATTCAAATAGTTAGCCTAATTTCAGTTTATGTGGCAAAACAAGCAAGTACAGTGTAGAAAATATATCCCCCCCCCCAAGCAGACACATCGATGGCTCTGAACGAACTTTATTTAACTCTTTGCAAACTGGAAACCATTTATCCGGAGGCTGCATTCATTGTTGTTGGGGATTTTAACAAGGCTAATCTGAAAACAAGACTCCCTAAATTTTATCAGCATATCGATTGCGCAACCAGGGGCGGAAAAACCTTGGATCACTGTTACTCTAACTTCTGCGGCGCATATAAGGCCCTGCCCCGCCCCCCTTTCGGAAAAGCTGACCACGACTCCATTTTGCTGATACCTGCCTACAGACAAAAGCTAAAAAAAAGAAGCTCCCACGCTGAGGTCTGTCCAACGCTGGTCCGACCAAGCTGACTCCACACTCCAAGACTGCTTCCATCACGTGGACTGGGACATGTTTCGTATTGCATTTAACAACATTGATAACAACATTGACGAATACGCTGATTCGGTGTGCGAGTTCATTAGAACGTGCGTTGAAGATGTCGTTCCCATAGCAACGATTAAAACATTCCCTAACCAGAAACCTTGGATTGATGGCAGCATTCGCGTGAAACTGAGAGCGCGAACCACTGCTTTCAATCAGGGCAAGGTGTCTGGTAACATGACTGAATACAAACAATGCAGCTATTCCCTCCGTAAGGCTATCAAACAAGCTAAGCGTCAGTACAGAGACAAAGTAGAATCCCAATTCAACGGCTCAGACACAAGAGGCATGTGGCAGGGTCTACAGTCAATCACGGACTACAGGAAGAAATCCAGCCCAGTCACGGACCAGGATGTCTTGTCAAGGACCATATCACCTCCACCCTACCTGACACCCTAGACCCACTTCAATTTGCTTACCGCTCAGACGATGCAATCTCAACCACACTGCACACTGCCCTAACCCATCTGGACAAGAGGAATACCTATGTGAGAATGCTGTTCATCGACTACAGCTCGACATTCAACACCATAGTACCCTCCAAGCTCGTCATCAAGCTCGAGACCCTGGGTCTCGACCCCGCCCTGTGCAACTGGGTACTGGACTTCCTGACGGGCCGCCCCCAGGTGGTGAGGGTAGGTAACAAAATCTCCTCCCCGCTGATCCTCAACACTGGGGCCCCACAAGGGTGCATTCTGAGCCCTCTCCTGTACTCTCTGTTCACCCACGACTGCGTGGCCACGCACGCCTCCAACTCAATCATCAAGTTTGCGGACGGCACAACAGTGGTAGGCTTGATTACCAACAACGACGAGACGGCCTACAGGGCGGAGGTGAGGGCCCTCGGAGTGTGGTGTCAGGAAAATAACCTCACACTCAACGTCAACAAAACTAAGGAGATGATTGTGGACTTCAGGAAACAGCAGAGGGAACACCCCCCTATCCACATCGATGGAACAGTAGTGGAGAGAGTAGCAAGTTTTAAGTTCCTCGGCATACACATCACAAACTGAATTGGTCCACTCACACAGACAGCATCGTGAAGAAGGCGCAGCAGCGCCTCTTCAACCACAGGAGGCTGAAAAAATTAGGCTTGTCACCAAAAGCACTCACAAACTTCTACAGATGCACAATCGAGAGCATCCTGGCAGGCTGTATCACCGCCTGGTACGGCAACTGCTCCGCCCTCAACCGTAAGGCTCTCCAGAGGGTACTGAGGTCTGCACAACGCATCACCGGGGGCAAACTACCTGCCCTCCAGGACACCTACACCACCCGATGTTACAGGAAGGCCATAAAGATCATCAAGGACATCAACCACCCGAGCCACTGCCTGTTCACCCCGCTATCATCCAGAAGGCGAGGTCAGTACAGGTGCATCAAAGCTGGGACCGAGAGACTGAAAAACAGCTTCTATCTCAAGGCCATCAGACTGTTAAACAGCCACCACTAACATTGAGTGGCTGCTGCCAACACACTGACACTGACTCAACTCCAGCCACTTTAATAATGGGAATTGATGGGAAATGATGTAAATATATCACTAGCCACTTTAAACAATGCATACGTATATACTGTACTCTATATCATCGACTGCATCCTTATGTAATACATGTATCACTAGCCACTTTAACTATGCCACTTTGTTTACATACTCATCTCATATGTATATACTGTACTCGATACCATCTACTGTATCTTGCCTATGCTGCTCTGTACCATCACTCATTCATATATCCTTATGTACATATTCTTTATCCCCTTACACTGTGTATAAGACAGTAGTTTAGGAATTGTTAGTTAGATTACTTGTTGGTTATTACTGCATTGTCGGAACTAGAAGCACAAGCATTTCGCTACACTCACATTAACATCTGCTAACCATGTGTATGTGACAAATAAATTTGATTTTGATTTGATTTGATTTGAAATCATTGTACCATCTAAACTGTTGCAAATATACTTTCCATAACTAAAAATATTGTATTTTCAGCTGTAATACCAACATGTTTTTAGCAGACCACCATAGTCCCTGTGCCCAAGAACACTAAGGTAACCTGCCTAAATGACTACCGACCCATAGCACTTTGAAAGTCTGGTCATGGCTCACATCAACACCATTAACACCATCAACACAAGCCACCCAAGACCCACTCCAATTTGCATACCGCCCTAACAGATCCACAGATGATGCAATCTCTATTGCACTCCACACTGCCCTTTCCCAGCTGGACAAAAGGAACACCTATGTGAGAATGCTATTCATTGACTACAGCTCAGCATTCAACACCATAGTGCCCTCAAAGCTCATCAATAAGTTAAGGACCATGGGACATCCTAACGGGCTGTCCCCAGGTGATAAGGGTAGGTAACAACACATCCGCCACGCTGATCCTCAACACAGGGGCCCCTCAGGGGTGCATGCTCAGTCCCCTCCTGTATTCCCTGTTCACTCATGACTGAGTGGCCAGGCACGATTCCAACACCATCGTTAAGTTTACCGACTACACGATAGTGGTAGGCCTGATCACCGACAACAACGAGACAGCCTATAGGGAGGAGATCAGAGACCTGGCCGTGTGGTGCCAGGACAACAACCTCTCCCTCAACGTGATCAAGACAAAGGAGATGATTGTGGACAACAGGAAAAGAGGACAGAGCACACCCCCCTTGTCATTGACGGGGCTGTAGTGGAGCAGGTTTAGAGCTTCAAGGTCCTTGGTGTCCACATCACCAACAAACTAACATGGTCCAAGCACACCGAGACAGTCGTGAAGAGGGCACGACAAAACCTATTCTCCCTCAGGAGACTGAAAAGATTTGGCATGGGACCTCAGATTGTCAAAAGGTTCTACAGCTGCACCATTGAGAGCACTGGTTGCATCACTGCCTGGTATGGCAACTGCGTGGCCTCCGACCGCAAGGCACTACAGAGGGTAGTGCGTACGGCCCAGTACATCACTGGGGCCAAGCTTCCTGCCATCCAGGAGCTCTATACCAGGCGGTGTCAGAGAAAGGCCCTAAAATTTGTCAAAGACTCCAGCCACCCTAGTCATAGACTGTTCTCTCTGCTACCGCACGGCAAGCGGTACCGGAGCACCAAGTCTAGGTCCAGAAGGCTTCTAAACAGCTTCTACCCCCAAGACATAAGACTCCTGAACATCTAATTAAATGGCTACCCAGACTATTTGCATTGCCTCCCCCCTCTTTTACACAGCTGCTACTCTCTGTTGTGGAGAGAGTAGCAAGTTTTAAGTTCCTCGGCATACACATCACAGACAAACTGAATTGGTCCACTCACACAGACAGCATTGTGAAGAAGGCGCAGCAGCGCCTCTTCAACCTCAGGAGGCTGAAGAAATTCGGCTTGTCACCAAAAGCACTCACAAACCTCTACAGATGCACAATCGAGAGCATCCTGGCGGGCTGTATCACCACCTGGTACGGCAACTGCTCCGCCCTCAACCGTAAGGCTCTCCAGAGGGTAGTGAGGTCTGCACAACGCATCATCGGGGGCAAACTACCTGCCCTCCAGGACACCTACACCACCCGATGTTACAGGAAGGCCATAAAGATCATCAAGGACATCAACCACCCGAGCCACTGCCTGTTCACCCCGCTATCATCCAGAAGGCGAGGTCAGTACAGGTGCATCAAAGCTGGGACCGAGAGACTGAAAAACAGCTTATATCTCAAGGCCATCAGACTGTTAAACAGCCACCACTAACATTGAGTGGCTGCTGCCAACACACTGACACTGACTCAACTACAGCCACTTTAATAATGGGAATTGATGGGAAATGATGTAAATATATTGTTTGCCACTTTAAACAATGCTACCTTATATAATGTTACTTACCCTACATTATTCATCTCATATGCATACGTATATACTGTACTCTATATCATCGACTGCATCCTTATGTAATACATGTATCACTAGCCACTTTAACTATGCCACTTTGTTTACATACTCATCTCACATGTATATACTGTACTCGATACCATCTACTGTATCTTGCCTATGCTGCTCTGTACCATCACTCATTCATATATCCTTATGTACATATTCTTTATCCCCTTACACTGTGTATAAGACAGTAGATTAGGAATTGTTAGTTAGATTACTTGTTGGTTATTACTGCATTGTCGGAACTAGAAGCACAAGCATTTCGCTACACTCGCATTAACATCTGCTAACCATGTGTATGTGACAAATAAAATTTGATTTGATTTGATTTGATTAATAATCTATGCATATTCACTTTAATAACTCTACCTACATGTACATATTACCTCAATTACCTCGACTAACCGGTGCACACGAACATTGACTCTGTACCAGTACCCCCCTGTATATAATCTTGCTATTGTTATTTTACTGCTGCTCTTTAATTACTTGTTACTTTTATTTGTTATTCCTATTTTTTTTAAACTGCATATTTGGGTGGGGGCTCGTAAGTAAGCATTTCACTGTAAGGTAATACCTGTTGTATTCGGCGCATGTGACTAAAAACATTTTAATTGATTTGATTTATGACTAGAGATCCATTTATGAAAGTGGCCAATGATTTCAAGTCTGTATGTAGGCAGCAGCCTCTCTGTGTTAGAGATGACTGTCTGATTGCCTTGAGAGAGAAGCTATTTTTCAGTCTTTTGGTCCCTGCTTTGATGCACCTGTACTGACCTCGCCTTCTGGATGGGTAAACAGGCAGTGGCTTGGGTGGTTTTGGCCCTTGATTATCTTTTTGGCCTTCCTGTGACATTGGGTGCTGTAGGTGTCCTGGAGGGCAGGTAGTTTGCCCCCTTGTGATGCGTTGTGAAGACTGCACCACCCTGTGGAGAGCCCTGCGGTTGTGGGTGGTGCAGTTGCCATACCAGGCGGTGATACAGCCCGACAGGATGCTCTCAATTGTGCATCTGTAAAAGTTTGTGAGGGTTTTAGGTGACAAGCCACATTTCTTCAGCCTCCTGAGGTTGAAGAGGCACTGTTGCACCTTCTTCACCACACTGTCTGTGTGGGTGGACCATTTCAGTTTGTCAGTGATGTGTACACCTAGGAACTTAAAGCTTTCCACCTTCTCCACTGTTGTCCCGTCGGGGGGTGCTCCCTCTGTTGTTTCCTGAAGTCCACGATCATCTCCTTTGTTTTGTTGATGTTGAGTTAGAGGTTGTTTTCCGAACACCACACTCTGAGTGCCCTCACCTCCTTCCTATAGACTGTCTCGTCGTTGGTGGTGATCAAGCCTACTACTGTTGTGTCATCTGCCATCTTGATGATTGAGTTGGAGACATGCATGGCCACGCAGTCATGGGTGAACAGGAAGTACAGGAGGGGGCTGGGCACGCACCCTTGTGGGGCCTCAATGTTGAGGTTCAGCGAAGTGGAGATTGTTTCCTACCTTCACCACCTGGAGGCGACCATCAGGATGTCCAGGATCCACAGGCAGGGTTGAGACCCAGGACCTCAAGCTTGGAGGGTACTATAGTGTTGAATGCTGAGCTGTAGTCAATGAACAGCATTCTTACATAGGTATTCCTCTTGTCCAGATGGGATGGTGATTGCATCGTCTGTGGACCTATTGGGGCGGTATACAAATTGAAGTGGGTCTAGGGTGACAGGTAAAGTGGAGGTGATATGATCCTTGACTAGTCTCTAAAAGCACTTCATGATGACAGAAGTGAGTGCTACAGGGCGATAGTCATTTAGTTTAGTTACCTTTGCCTTCTTGGGTACAGGAACAATGGTGGCCATCTTCAAGCATGTGCGGACAACAGACTTTGGGAGAGATATATGTGTCCGTAAACACACCGTAAACACACCCACCAGCTGGTCTGCACATGCTCTGAGGATGCAGTTTGGCATGCCGTCTGGGCCAGCAGCCTTGCGAGGGTTAACACGTTTAAATGTCTTACTCACGCCGGCCATGGAGAAGGAGAGCCCACAGTCCTTGGTAGCTGGCCACAATAATTTTGCACGCCCAATTTTTCAGTTTTTGATTTGTTAAAAAAGTTTGAAATATCCAATAAATGTTGTTCCACTTCATGATTGTGTCCCACTTGTTGTTGATTCTTCACAAAAAAATAGTTTTATATCTTTATGGTTGAAGCCTGAAATGTGGCAAAAGGTCGCAAAGTTCAAGGGGGCCGAATACTTTCGCAAGGCACTGTATACAGTGAACAGAAAACCTGGTTTCAAAAAAACATATAAAGCAACACCTCACGGCACAACACCGTGTGACCTACTTTTTGTGTGTATGTACTGTGTAACTGATCACATACATGTCAGTACAAATAAGATCAAATAATTCAAGACTAACATAATTCCATTTCTCTTCAGTAACACTTGATCGAGCCTGTCTTCAAAGTTGACTCTCTCCCTCTCTTTTCCTCTCTTACACCTCTCTCTTCATCCCCACTCTCTATTACTCCCTCCTTCCCTTGTGCTTGTTCTCTTCCTGTCTCCCCTACACTCACTTCGGTCTGGCCTGGAAGGGGATACATCACCTCTACATCTCTTTTACAGTATCAGAGTACACACTTCTTGAGATTGATGTTTTTATGTCTTTTGGTTGCAGCCCAACACTGTGTTGTGTCACACTGCTGGCAGAGTGTTGCAGAGTACCACAAGATGGGAATGTGTAGTCATGGCATGAATGAACATGCAAAGCACAGGACAGCCAAAGCATGAAGAGCTCTCTTTCTCTCTGCTAATTTAACATGGGACTGGACATGTATGGTGTTATCATTATATTATTCCATATGATTCTGCTCCATAGACCTTTTCCTTTTGGTTTCACATCTCTTCCAAGGCTTCAGCCTCTTTCTGAAAAATAATATCCTTGAAGGGCCAGAGAGAGCGAGACAATTTGTTTTGTAACCTCCATAAAGAGGTTAGAGGGGCAGCCGCATCACACCGTCCCGCTGGCTCCGATATAGGTACACAATGCCTAGTGCAGTGTAAGCAAACGGCAGAGCAGTGAGCTGGGGTTGTAGCGTGTGGAAAATGCTAGTGGACACAGACAATGCAGCGGGCCAAGGCCTAACCAGCCCTCAGGGGGACAGGGGTCGCTTCACTACGACAACAGCCCCCTCTCTCCCTCCCTCCCTCTTTTTTTTCAGTGCCCCCAGCACAGGGGCTGCCACAGCATGGCCTCGGGGAGGACGCTGAAGTTCGCCCTGTGCGAGGTGCTGCAGTTCGCAGGCCTGTGCGTGCCGCTCTTCATAGTCATGCAGAGGTTCGCCCTCATTGTAGCGCGGGTCAAGAGCGTGGCGCAGCCACCCGGCGACGCAAGCACCACCTACTGGCTCACCGTGGCCTCCTCCATCGCCTATGTCACCTCTGCTGCCCTGCTTGTCTGGGTGCCCATGAAGTACATGGTGTTCACGAATAAGAAGTTTCTTGTCGGGAGGAAGAAGTGGTGAGTGTCTGTCTGGCCTGTCTGGTCTGTGGCCTAGTTGGTAATCTACTGTCTAAGCTCGGAGCTAGGAGCTGTAGCTGTGATATAACAGCACAGTGTTTTCTGGAACAGAGCCTTGGGGTGTAGTAATGGCTGTCGGGTCTTTGTGGCGGGAACCTGACCGGTAGCTGTGCTGTGTCCGATTCTCGACGGGCTTGCAATTGTTTTTGCAGTATACGTACATCAATATTTACATTTTTTGAAAACCTCTAGCCTATAACTCAAACTATCCCTCCTTTATCTATCTCCTTTTCTCTCTCTCTCGCTCTCTCTCCTCTCTCTCTCTCTCTCTCTCTCTCTCTCTCTCTCTCTCTCTCTCTCTCTCTCTCTCTCTCTCTCTCTCTCTCTCAGGAGGCCGGTGGCCCTGGTCTATATGATACTTTCCACATTACCCTGCTTTGCCTTTCTCATCGCCAGCTCAGAGGTAAACCATGTGACCCCAGTAGTGTCCATCATTTGTTAATTCTCATCTCAGTGTGTCTATGTTTGACCATTGACACTCGACCTGTTGGTTACCTTCTAAGTCAGAGGTATTCACTTCCAGGCCTTGAGGTCTGCAGTACTGCTAGTTTTCAGTTCCTCCTCCCCCCAGTAGCTGATTAATAGATTAATGCCATTGAGCAGCCCGAGAGTCCACTCACCTGATGTACCTGGTCTAAATCCGTCCCTGATTGGAGTCGAGGAATGATGAAAACAAGTAGACGTCAATGTCTGGATTGTACTACTCCACTTCTATGTCATTCTACTGTATGTCTAGATCAGGGATGGGTAACTGGCAGCCCCCCCAACCCCATTTTGTAGGCCCGTGGACCAGTTAGAACAATAGAATACACAACTTGCAATTTCGAAATTTGGTTGTGCATCAGCAGTCACTCAATTCGCCCATGTCAGCTATTTTTATTTTTTATTGGTAAGTTAGTCTAGTGGCTAGCTATCTAAACTTTTAGAAAGCATGGTTGAATTATCTACCGGTATGGGGCCCATTGATCATCAGTTATCATATTAAAATTGGCAAACATTTGCTTCCACCTTCTGGCAAAATGTGTAGAATTGCATGAAATTAGTTCTAAAATTGCAAAATCTTCTTTCTGCCCCATGGCAAAATGTTTAGAATTGCAGCAAACTTGCTTTAAAACGCCAACATTTTCTCTCTGCCCCATGACAAAATGTGCATAATTGCAGGAAATTTACTTTTTAAAATGTGCCGCTAAAATGTTTTGCTCGCAGGGGGGCCCATTAGCCACTGGGCAGACCGAAGAGCCACTGCGGCCCCTCATGATGAGTTCTGTTTTTTTGTGGGCCCCCACCCCATCAAGTTGCCCATCCCTTGTCTTGATGGTTCCATGCACATCGAACCCTACTACGCAGAATGCCGACTGTCGTCTACCTACTCTACCACTATGGCACCACCACAGCATTATGAAAGTTCCTTGAAGTGCAGTGTCATAGCGGGGGTCTTATGAGAGAGGAGGGGGTAAAGGTAATGAGAGCAGAGGAACAGTTGGGTTCTCAGGGGAGCAATCTACAGACCTATGACCAAGGAGCAACTGATAAGCAGCTGAGTTCCTCATCCTGCCCCAGCCACCCTGGTCACATTGGCTGTCTGTCTGGCACTTCCCCGCTTCCTGTCTGTGATGTGCCCACCTCCTATTAGCTGTCTATGAAGCACTTTTTAAGGGTTACAAAAGGTCCATGGGTGACTCAGGTCCTTGGTTTATCTGCTCTCTTTTACATAAGAGGAGCCATAAATTCAGCCCAGTCTCTTTTGTTCCGTGTCCTGTACAGTGATTAGCTCACTAACCAAGTGTCACAGAGGGTATACACTGAGTGTACAAAACATTAGGAACACCTTCCTAATATTAAATTGCACACTCTTTTTCCCCCCTCAGAACAGCCTCAATTCATCAGGGCACGTTCCACAGGGATGCTGGCCCATGTTGACTCCAATGCTTCCCACAATTGAGTCGTGTTGACTGGATGTCCTTTAGGTGATGGACTGTTGTTGATACACACGGGAAACTGTTGAGCGTGAAAAACCCAGCAGCATTGCAGTTCTTGACATACTCAAACCAGTGCGCCTGGCACCTACTACCATACCCCCTTCAAAGGCACTTAAATATTTTTTCTTGCCCACTCACCCTCTGAATGGCACACACACACAATCCATGCCTCAATCATCTCAAGGCTCAAAAATCGTTCTTTAACCTGTATCCGCCCCTTCATCTACACTGACTGAAGTAGATTTAACAGGTGACAGCAATAAGGGATCATAGTTTTCCCCTGGTCAGTCTATGTCCTGGAAAGAGCAGGCGTTCCTAATGTTTTGTACACTCAATGTACAGCACTCATAGGGTTGTATGTAGTGTTTGGAGAAGGTTTGGAGGGGAAGTCAAGCTGGTACCTGATTGGCACATGAGGGTTTCATTAGATCACAATCGGGGCTAGCATTGTAGTCTGATTTGAATCACTGATTGGTTTTGATCATTGTTTTCTCTCAGGTGCAGATCAATAACAGTATAAGACAGGATACGTTTGCAGAGCTCCCCGTGTCGTTGGTGCTCTTCTCTCTCATCTGCATCGATATTGTGGAGAGGATCCGCCACAGTCGACTCACTGGACACGGTGAGAATACAAAGCTCTGTGTTAAACACACACTTTAATTGAACATTGGCAAGCTACTCAACCTGGTCGAAGGGCAATTCGTTGGATTTGGTATGTAAATGAGTTCCCTCCATTTAGAAAGATACACTACATGACCAAAAGTATGTGGACACCTGCTCGTTTGAACATCTCATTCCAAAATCTTCTGCATTAATATGGAGTTAGTCCTCCTTTTGCTTTCCACTAGATGTTGGAAAACTTCTGCGGGAAATTGCTTCCATTCAGCCACAAGTGCATTAGTGAACATCCAGCACTGATGTTGGGCGATTAGGCCTGTCTCTGCGTTCCAATTCATTCCAAATATGTTTGATGGGTTTGAGATCAGGGCTCTGTGCAGGCCAGTCAAGTTCTTCCACACCGATCTCGAGAAACCTTTTCTGAATGGACCTTGCTTTGTGCACAGGGGCATTGTCATGCTGAAACAGGAAAGGGCTTTCCCCAAACTGTTGCCACAAAGTTTGAAGCACATAATTGTCTAGAATGTAATTGTATGCTATAGCATTGAGATTTCCCTTCACCTGAACTAAGGCGCCTAAAAACAGCCGCAGAACATTATTCCTCCTCCACCAAACTTTACAGTTGGCACTATGCATGGTGGCAGGTAGGGTTCACCTGGCATCTGCCAAACCCAGATTTGTCTCTTGGACTGCCAGATGGTGAAGCGTGATTCAGCACTCCAGAGAACGCATTTCCCGTACGGACTCGGGAGAGGCAAAGGTCGAGAGCTGTACGTCCTCCAAAACACAACCCAACCTTCTTGACAAAATGCCCACTTAACCCGGAAGCTAGTTGCACCAATGTGTCGGAGGAAACATCGTGTCAGCGTGCACTGCGCCCGGCCCGTCACAGGAGTCGCTAGTGCCCGATGGGACAAGGACATAACTGCCGGCCAAACCCTTCCCTAACCCAGATGACATTGGACCAATTGTGCGCCGCATCCTGGTCTCCCAGTCGTGGCAAGCTAGGACAGAGCCTGGACTCGAACCCAGGACCTCTAGTGGCACAGCTAGCACTGCGATGCAGTGCCTTAGACTGCTGAGCCACTCGGGAGGCCCAGAGGCATTTTTGAACTTAGTAGGGAGTGTTGCAACTGAGGAAAGATGCTTTTTTACGAGTTACGTGCTTCAGCACTTGGTGGTCCCGTTTTGTGAGCTTGTGTGGCCTACCACTTCACGGCTGAGTTGTTGTTGCTCCTAGACATTTTCACTTCACAATAACAGCACTTAAAGTTGACGGCGGCATCTCTAGCAAGGCAGAAATTTGACGAACTGACTTGTCGCATGACAGTGCGACGTTGAAAGTCACTGAGCTCTTCAGTAAGGCCATTCTACTGTCAATGATTGTCTATGGAGATTGCATGGCTGTGTGCTCGATTTTATACACCTATCAGAACCGTGTGTGGCTGAAATAGCCCAATCCACTAATTTGAAGGGTGTCCACATACTATTGTATACAGTATATAGTGTATATTACTTTACGTTGTGAATAGAATCGTGGTCTTACAATATCATTCAAATTAGAGGATGTATAGTATAATACTTCTTGCTCGGTTGTACAATAGCATATGACTTGGATGACATAGTATTATGCATCTTTCGCTGAGACCACGTTGCTTGTTGCGTTGTAACAACAAATGAGAATTACTGTGAGAATTTACATTGGTGGTTCGGAGAACTAATGACAAAGGTTCGGATAATCTATGTAAAAGTTTAGGAGAACGAGGTTAAGTTTAGGAAAAGGGTTAGGAGACGGATAAGCTGAAAGCTACAGTTGTCCCTGACGTGAGTGGAACATGCAACCTTTGGATTGCTAGACGCTCGTCCATCCTCCCGACCAACCTCCCTACTTTCCTTTCTGTCTAAAGTTACTAGACCATTAGTACATATCATACGTCTTGTAGGTGTACAGAAAATATGTGTAATATGCTTTGTATGGATCTGAGTCCAGGCTGAGCAGCTGTTGCATCTACTCAACCAAACAATACATGATCCACTGAGCACAACCTCTTGTCACATGCAGCGGGACCAACAGTAGTGTAATTTCAGGACAACAACAATACTCCCACTATCAGGGGATATGTCCTCTATCTCAGGAAATGAACAGGAAATGCAATGTATGACCCACCAACTGATTATTCGTAACTGTGCCGAATTGGCAAAAACCATGACGCTGTTCTAAGGGTGGCTGTCATTTTCTTGGAATCCCTTTATTTGAAGAAATGGCCAGATCCAAAACGTTTGTCCTTTTCCACTGATCAGAAAAGCTATTGGTCAAATATAGTGCCTATATAGCCCAGAGAGAAAATCCCTGTGTTTGTGCTCTGTTCTACTTTGTTGGACTCTGGTTAAATCAACATTGTTCTAATGTCATTTGTCAATGTATTGTGATGTGGAATCTATGTTTTTAAAGTACATTGGATTTGCAAAAAAGTCCAACTTTTTTGAAGTTGAAATTTCAACCCCAGGATTATGTAATGCTAACCAATTTTCAACATAGACAAATCTTGTATAATAAAATAACTTGAATTTGTACCTTTTGAAACAACGTCAGATCTTCAATGTTATTTATATCCACTATCAGAAAAAAAGCAATAGGCTGGGCAGCATCTCCAACTGGAGAATTGATCTATAGCTACCCTTTGGTCTCCCATCTAGGGTTTCAACCAAGCCCAGCGTAGCTATTTGACACTGACTGCTACAAATTTGCTATCGTGAGAATGATTATTGAGAATTCTCCACTTAAAATGTTTATAGATTCACTGTTGCTATTGAAGTCATTTCAAAGAGTAAGTTTAATGACATGAAATTAAATGAAACCATACTTTATTAATCATAATGTATATCATGAATTCTACTGTTTAGGCCTATATAGAACAGGTATCTTTTCAATTCAACCCAGGATTCAACTAAATATAGAGTTTCATGCTTTCGTTGATTTCAAATGTAATCTACACGTGAGTTATTAATATGTTGGATTCACATCTCCATCTCAAACAAATTTAAGTGAGGAATAGGACTAAATCAAATAAGAATGATTTAAAGTGCATTTAAAGTTTGATTTGATTTAGCGCTGTTTAGTCGTATTCTTTCTTTATAAGGGCTCAGGGCCAGACCCAGATGCAGATGGTTTGAGTGATTGATATTTATTACTTCCAAAAGGCTTAGGCAAGAGAATAGTCATGGACAGGCAAAAGGTCAAAACCAGATCAGAGTCCAGGAGGTACAGAGTGTCAGGCAGGCTCGAGGTCAGGGCAGGCAGACTGGTCAGGCAGGCGGGTTACAAATTCCAGGAGGTACAGAGTGGCAGGCAGGCTCGAGGTCACGGCAGGCAGACTGGTCAGGCAGGCGGGTTACAGAGTCCAGGAGGTACAGAGTGGCAGGCAGGCTCGAGGTCAGGGCAGGCAGACTGGTCAGGCAGGCGGGTTACAGAGTCCAGGAGGTACAGAGTGGCAGGCAGTCTTGAGGTCAGGGCAGGCAGACTGGTCATGCAGGCGGGTTACAGAGTCCAGGAGGTACAGAGTGGCAGGCAGGCTCGAGGTCAGGGCAGGCAGACCGGTCAGGCAGGCGGGTTACAGAGTCCAGGAGGTACAGAGTGGCAGGCAGGCTCGAGGTCAGGGCAGGCAGACTGGTCGGGCAGGCGGGTTACAGAGTCCAGGAGGTACAGAGTGGCAGGCAGGCTCGAGGTCAGGGCAGGCAGACTGGTCAGGCAGGCGGGTTACAGAGTCCAGGAGGTACAGAGTGGCAGGCAGGCTCGAGGTCAGGGCAGGCAGACTGGTCAGGCAGGCGGGTTACAGAGTCCAGGAGGTACAGAGTGTCAAGCAGGCTCGAGGTCACGGCAGGCAGACTGGTCAGGCAGGTGGGTTACAGAGTCCAGGAGGTACAGAGTGGCAGGCAGGCTCGAGGTCACGGCAGGCAGACTGGTCAGGCAGGTGGGAAAAGAGTCCAGAAAACAGGTAAGGGTCAAAACCGGGAGGACTAGCGAAAGAGGGAATAGCAAAAGCACGGGGAAAAACACGCTGGTTGACTCGAAACAGACAATGCGAACTGGCACAGAGAGACAGGAAACACACGGATAAATACACTGGGGAAAATAAGCGACACCTGGACAATCACAAGGACAGGTGAAACAGATCAGGACGTGACATTCTTTCAGATTTTTGGTTGAGATCCAACATATAACGGATTAATTTATAGACAAATTGGAATTAAAGCCAGTCATTGGCACAGATGGATCTATCCAAACAGAACATAAACTTTACAGTATATACAAAAGTATGTGAACACCCCTTCAAATGAGTGGATTTGGCTATTTCAGCCACACCCATTGCTGAAAGGTGTAAAGTGGAAATGTTTAGGCTCAACAACGGCTCGGAGACCTCCGAGTGCTGTAGCACGTAGCATGTAAAAATCCTCTGTCCTTGGTTGCAACATTCACTACCAAGTTCCAAACTGCCTCTGGAAGCAATGTCAGCACAATAACGGTTCGTTGGGAGTTTCATGAAATGGGGTTCCATGGACAAGCAGCCACACACAAGCCAAGATCACCATGCGCAATGCCAAGAGTTGGCTGGAGTTGTGTAAAGCTCACCACCATTGGACTCTGGAGCAGTGGAAATGCGTTCTCTGGAGTGATGAATCTCCCAGGCGGTTGGGTTTGGCGGATGCCCCAATGCATAGTGCCAATTCTATGTTTTATGGTTTGGTTTAGGTCCCTTAGTTCTAGTAAAGGGAAATCTTAACAGTACACCAATGACAAATTTGTGCAAAAAAGCAAGGTCCATACAGAAATGGTTTGTTGAGATCAGTGTGGAAGAACTTGACTGACCTGCACAGAGCCCTGACCTCAACCCCATCAAACACCTTTGAGATTAATTGGAACACCGACTGCAAGCCAGACTTGATTGCCCAACATCAGTGCCCGACCTCACTAATGCTTTCGTGGCTGAATGGAAGCAAGTCCCAGCAGTGTTGCAACATCTAGTGGAAAGTCTTCCCAGAATAGTGGAGGCTGTTATGCAGCAAAAGGGGGAACAACTCCATATTAATGCTCATGATTTCGGAATGAGATGTTCGACGAACCCGTGTCCACATACTTCTGGTAATGTAGTGTACATAACCTTCTAATGTTGAGCTGTTGTTGCATAGACAATCAAACACAATACTATATCACTTTTGCAATAGGGTAAATAGCAGACCATTTTCAATGTATAAACAAGTTTATGAGTCAATATATATTTTCATATTTGCACTATTAATATAAAGTGTATAAATATATAAAAAACTTTCAGAGTGAGAGTATCAGAACAACACTCTGAAGGGAGGCATTTCTCTCAAGCACACATTCATAGCTAAGCTACAGCAACATTTCTGACTCATTTTGCTGACTCAAAAGATAATTACTAGAAAAAAGGATGTCCCAGTTTTACAATCATGCCAATTCAGAAGAAATAAATAAGGAAGTGGCCAATCGTGAGGTCATTTGGGATTCTACTAATCACAGTGAGACTGAGACTTCATCAGAAGTGAGATTAGTTAAAAAAAAAAATAATAATATATATATATATATATATATATATATATATATATATATATATATATATATATATATATATATATATATATATATATATATAACATTACCAAATTCAAACAAACCTTCCATAGTTGGCTACTGTAGAAAATCAAGTGTTAGATTGTGAGTCTAATAATGATGAGGCTGTGTGAAAAGCTCTCAAATGGTTGAGAATATGTGGGCTTCATGACAAAAAGTCAGAATAACCTAGGTCACACATTACGTTGCACTGATATGTCAACAGGAATCTCGCAACTAAATTGCTCTGCAAATAAACCCATCTCTCTCAGCAAAGTTGTGATTGGATTTTTATCCTATTCTTTAACTTAGATTTTTGGTTGAGATGGAGACCGAATCCAACATATAATTTATTAAATCAGTGGCAAAGAACTACCCAAGCAGAAGACACATCTCCTTCAAATGTTGATATTTGGTTGTGTTGACAAACAAAACACAATTCAATATCACTTTTGCAGTAGAGTCGATAGCCTGATATGTTGGATTCACGTCTGCAAAAATGAAAGTTAAAGAAGAGGATTAAGCCAGTGGCTCAGATGAAACTATCCAAGAAGTAGATACATCTCCTTTTAAATGTTGATATTTGGTTGCATTGTCAACCAAACACAATTCAATATTACTTTTCTAATACAGTAATTGGCCTAAAGAGTAACACATCCATGGCCACATTTTGAAGATACTGTAACTATAATGTCCTCCTATGTAATCATAGAAAGGGTGCACAATCAAGATAGCATGCAAAGGTCGCAGTTCTGTGGAGATCTTCACAATTGCGACAATAAAGAATTTCAAAGAGCATTGATCACTTGCACTATGCATAGTGTACGTACTTTTAAAGTAATCTCAACTGCAATCCAGGTCATTTGGTTGTGCGATAAGATAGAGCGCAGTGGTAACACATTAACGTTTATTTTTATTTTTATAAATGAACAAAATATCTGACGTATTCCCAATTGAACATTGTTGATAAAATGGTTGAAAGTGCAGTGATAAAACATTTCAGTGACTAAACCAAAAATCAGACACGGTTTTTCCATAAAAATTTGCCGGTGCTTTTAGAAAGCATAGTGATAACACATTTGGTATTCAACAAACTTTTGGCTGTTTTCTTGAGGGAGTGAATGTAGTTTGTAATCATATCTATCAACGTCTCAACAAAATATCACCCACTTGTCCACGTTGAAACGACGTGGTGTGCTCCATGGTTCTGTGCCATAATGGATGTTCTGATCTGGGTTGTTATGACATGGCTAACATACCCATGTGCTGTTGTCTTTCCATCCAGCTAACGAATTGGCCCGAGATGCTGAGATCCCTTCCACTCTCCTCACGAACGTAACCCCAGTGACACCGGTAAACCCAGAAAACCCTGCAGCACCCGTAATGCCAGGTGTGCCCAGGCACCCTACACAACCAGGGCAACCTGGTAGTCCAAATGGGCAGGACCAGAACGGGGCGGGGTCTCAACCAGAGGCCAATTGGACACTCCAGGGGATGCCAGGTAACCAGATACAAGGCAGACAGTTCAGCATGTCAGGCCTGAGCTCGCGCTCGGCATGCTCTGCACGCTCGGCCAGCATGTCCACAGACCACGGCGTCTCAACATATGCCTACACAGGCGCGTTGCGCTTCTTGTGTGCCAGCGATGCTCGAGCCGAAGTGTTTGTGGACAGCTTTCTGTTCTGGATGGACACGGTGGAGATGGTGAGGGTGGCAGGGCACCCGGCGGTCTACTACTCGGGCTGGGTGTTCCCTATCTACATCTTCAGCTACCTGTCGTGCCTGCGGCTGGTAGTCATGCCCCACAGTCCCCTGCTGTCGTTGCTAGGCGTGGCCCTGCAGGATCTGCCTTTCCTGATTGTGCGTATCGGCCTCATTGCCTTCTTCGGCTTTGTAACGCCACTCCTCTACCTGATGAAGAACTTGCTTGTTTGTCTGGCCTTCATCTACTTCAACTTCCTGACCAAGCTGGGGGCCTTCAACACCGAGAGGATGTTCTGATGTGAGCTGCCGACCACGTATGAGAAAAAACTATGGACTGTGATAGACTTTATGACAGAGACAAAGTAGTCACCAAACCAAAGGAAGACAAAAACAAGAACAGCGATGACAATAGGATGTTATGGAGAACATGAAAAGAATTGGAGAGTATTACTGTGTGCACCACAGCCAAGACAGATGGATCCATTTCATAATGATGATTCTGATGAAAGGAGGGACAGGACGACATTGTGGTGCTTTTTTCAAGTTAAAAGGGAACTCTTCGGTAATGTGTTCCCGTAAAGGGGAGGGAGGACATTAACTGTCAGAGGACTATGTGATGTCTCAGTGTTATCTTATTTCCTCCTTGTTCCAAGTGGGATTTTTTTACCCTCCAATTCCCCTTGCCCCCAACCTGAACTATGGCACTTTGAGAATGTAAAAAACCTGTCATGTCACTTCTTACAGATTTTATAACAGAGAATATATGATTTTTCTATTCTATTACTAAGTGCAGTGAATGTGTAAGAATATACATCAATGTTGTTATACATCCCAGATATATTTTCTTTGCTAGGTTATGATATTATCCACAAAAACAAAGCGTGAGTTTGTACAAATGAAACCTTTTTTTTTGGGGGGGGGGGTTTAAAAAAATAATAAAGAAAAAAAGAAAGAAATCTGTTTCATGTCATGATTTCACATGAGCATGGACTGTGTATGACTGCATTTACATGTGTGTTTACATTCTGTTCATGTATTTCTCTGTATGTTAGTACATGATGGTGCATGATTGTGTTTTTTTTTCGCGCAGCCTATGATGGTGCAGGGTGACAGGGCTCCATGTTGGGCTTTCCACAATGGGTCTGCACGCTCTGGCCTCCCCTCACTTCCCCTGGCAGGAAGCAGGATATCCTCCCTTCTTCTGTCCCCTCTTTTCTGGAGAACCATCCATCCCCGCGGTGCCCTCACAATTCCTCCTGAGTGGTTATTGTCTCACCAATCCACAACATTAGCAGTCTGTGTGGTAGAGGAGAAGAGCCTGCCCATTTCTCCCCCCATCCCTCCCCCATCCTTCTCCCCCATCCCTCTCCCATCCTTCTCCCTTCCCTGCCACTAAGTCAGCAAAAGTTATTTCATTTGGGGCTACCGTGGCCTTATTCACTTGGCTGATCTGACATCTTTACAGTGTAATTTCCCAAAACAGTTGGCCACTAAATCACTTCAATTCCAAAAATACAAGCTTCTGGGCATTGTTTACACATTTCTCTTGTCTGCTCTCGTCACGTATCATCTACCTCAAGGGCCTTTTTTCGGCATACAGTGAGTATGATGTGGGTAGTGTGATAAAACACACACCAAACACTTTTGGTGCAAACTGCCTCCTACTGTATCTTTCAAATGTCCTGTCTGATGAAAATGTTCCCTTATAAGGCGCATTATTTTCCTCTGAAAACACACACATCTTCATGTTCACATCTTCCCTTACAAGGATGGGATGGGCAAAAATGACCAAACACAATTACAAAATTGAATGACAAAATACATTAAATATCATTCTATCAATGTAAACTATACAATGCTTGTATTTTGAAATACTAAAATACATTTGCAAGTAGCCGGCCTGAACAGCAACACCATTCTCAGTAACGGTTACAAAAACCTTTTACTTGCTATGACTGTGATATGTGATGGTAGAGCTAAAGTGTAGAGCTGCCGTTTTCAAGGAGCGGGACTCTAACCCGGAAGCTTATAAGATATCCCGCTTTGCCCTCCGACGAACCATCAAACAGGCAAAGCGTCAATACAGGGCTAAGATTGAATTGTACTACACCGGCTCCGACGCTCGTCGGATGTGGCAGGGCTTGCAAACTATTACAGACTACAAAGGGAAGCACAGCTGCGAGCTGCCCAGTGACACAAGCCTACCAGACAAACTAAATTACTTCTATGCTCGCTTCAAGGCAAGCAACCCTGACGAATGTATGAGAGCATCAGCTGTTCTGGACGACTGTGTGATCACACTCTCCGTAGCTGATGTGAGTAAGACCTTTAAACAGGTCAACATTCACAAGGCCGCAGGGCCAGACGTATTACCAGGACATATACTCCGAGCATCCACTGACCAACTGGAAAGTGTCTTCACTGACATTTTCAACCTGTCCCAGACTGAGTCTGGAATACCAACACGTTTCATGGAGACCACCATAGTCCCTGTGCCCAAGAACACTAAGGTTATTAGGCACAGTCCCGTCCTGTACTCCCTGTTCACTCATGACTGCATGGCCAGGCACGACTCCAACACCATCATTACATTTGCCGATGACACAACAGTGGTAGGCCTGATCATCGAGAACGATGAGACAGCCTATAGGGAGGAGGTCAGAGACCTGACCTTGTGGTGCAAGGACAACAACCTCTCCCTCAATGTGATCAAGACAAAGGACATGATTGTGGACTACAGGAAAAGGAGGACTGAGCACTCCCCCATTCTCATTGACGAGGCTGTAGTGGAGCAGGTTGAGAGTTTCAAGTTCCTTGGTGTCCACATCACCAACAAACTAACATGGTCCAAGCACACCAAGACAGTAGTGAAGTGGTCAAGACAAGACCTATTCCGCCTCAAACCTATTCCGCCTCAAAATCTTTGGCATGGGTCCTCAGATCCTCAAAATGTTTTACAGATGCACCATCGAGAGCATCCTGACTGGTTGCATCCTGCCTGGTATGGAAATTGCCCGGCCTCCGACCGCCAGGCACTACAGAGGGTAGCGAGTATGGCCCAGTACATCACTGGGGCCAAGCTTCCTGCTATCCATGACCTCTAAACCAGGTGGTGTCAGACTCCAGCCACACCAGTCATAGACTGTTCTCTCTGCTACCACACGGCAAGTGTTACCGGAGCGCCAAGTCTAGGTCCAACAGGCTTCTTAACAGCTACTACCCCCAAGCCATAAGACTGGTGAACAGCTAATCAAATGGCTACACAGACTATTTGCTTTGTCCCCCCTCTCTTTTACGCTGCTGCATCTCTGTTTATTATCTATGCATAGTCACTTTAACTCTACCTACATCTACATATTATCTCAATTACCTTGACTAACCTGTGCTCCCGCACATTGACTCTGTACCGGTACCCCCTGTACATAGCCTCGCTACTGTTATTTTAGTGTTTCTTTAATTTTTCATTTATCCATTTTTTACTTAACACTTCTTTTCTTAAAACTGCATTGTAGGTTAAGGGCTTGTAAGGAAGCATTTCACTGTAAGGTGTTGTGTTCGGCGCATGTGACAAATACAATTTGATTTGACTTGAATTTACCTAACCTGCTAGGAAAACAAATCTTCTGTCTCGAGAAACCATCAGTCTCGTCACACTGGAACTGACCAATGGCAGGTATCAATGGGCATTTCCTAATATCAGTCTGCAATTACTCTTTATTCCCTAAACCTGCTAATTTAGAAAAACCTGCTACCCTTCTAGACAAAACCTTGTTTTGCGGCGGAGCTCATTAAAATAATACTCAGCATGCTTTGCAATTGCCAATTTTTACATGTACATTTATATTTAGTTCATTAAGCAGACTCTCTTATCACACCAGAGTGCCTTCAGACTTCTGATACAAATGCAAGGTGAAAGGGGGCCACAAAATGGGGAAAATGCCAATTACAGCTCTCAAAAGTACCTTGTTACAAAAAACATTGAGTGTAGTTCAGCCCAGTGTAATACAAATACATGTAACAGAAATACTGCCCATCTCTGACTGTGCATCAACACCCTGGAAAGATACTTGTGGTGCACTCACTCATAACAATTTATTGAGTGATAAATGAGTGTATCGTCTTCGAGCTTGATAAGCTGCATGTATTATTCTCATAAATGTAGCCTATACATTCAACCTTTGTAATAATTAGATCTTTCATTGCCTTAAACTAGTAGCTAGCTGTGTCGTGGCTTCTTTCTTTCTTTCTTTCTTTTTTTTTTAATCAGTCACAAGGCAAAAAGACAGATTGAGGCCTTCAATCAAACTGAGGAAAGAAAAATATGTGTGCACCAGGTCAAGGTTTCTTGCATACATGGTTTTGAGATGTACACTTAAATGGAAAACTGTCATTTAAAAAGTAATTTTTGGGGTATTATCAACAATAAAATACTGGTTTTAGGGCAGCATGCTGTCAATTATAGTGCATTGTGGGAAAATGTTGTGGTCGGGGAAAGAATTGCAGTATTTCGAATTCAACCCCACAGAATACAGTACCGTACCGTATCTTTGGAGCGCCAAAATCCTTTTGACCACTAGTCTCATGCTATTGTTGTTTCTGGCTCATGAACATATTTTGAGGCGTGATTTGTATGTGATTTGCACCCGTAAGTGCATATGCTGTACAAATGGAGTCTTACAGACAGGCTACATAGTTTTACATGTAGAAAATCACATAATATTTCACATTCACAAATTTTGAAAATGTGGTTTTGGAGCAAATATCATATATGTTTTTGGAACACTTCATGTGTGAAACAAAAAGTAAGATTTATGATACACAGTGTTTATGATATACAGTGTTTATGATACAGAGGGTAGATGAATTCAGCTTTATGATACACAGGGTTTATGATACAGAGGGTAGATTAATTCAGCTTTATGATACACAGTGCTTATGATACAAAGGGTAGATTAATTCAGCTTTATGATACAAAGTGTTTATGATACAGAGGGTAGATTAATTCAGCTTTATGATACACAGTGCTTATGATACAGAGGGTAGATGAATTCAGCTTTATGATACACAGGGTTTATGATACAGAGGGTAGATTAATTCAGCTTTATGATACACAGTGCTTATGATACAAAGGGTAGATTAATTCAGCTTTATGATACAAAGTGTTTATGATACAGAGGGTAGATTAATTCAGCTTTATGATACACAGTGCTTATGATACAGAGGGTAGATGAATTCAGCTTTATGATACACAGGGTTTATGATACAGAGGGTAGATTAATTCAGCTTTATGATACAGAGGGTAGATTAATTCAGCTTTATGATACACAGTGTTTATGACACAGAGGGTAGATTAATTCAGCTTTATGATACACAGTGTTTATAATACAGAGGGTAGATTAATTCAGCTTTATGATACACAGAGGGTAGATCAACTTTAATATTGCAGATAGATTGTGGCTTCCATCAATGTCCTGTAATTGTCTGCATCATTTCCAATCCCCCATATATTTTTTTTGTAAATATATATAATTATAAATATATTTTCCTTTATTATTGTCCCCTAACCCTACCACCCCTCCCCTAATTGGAGTAAACTATTGGGCAACAACACTTAGGCTTCTACTTCCAGCTTATACATACTATATACATTTTACCGACACAGTATATTTTACATTAGTTATCTTGTTTTTTTTGTCCCTCCCTCACTCAACCCCTGCCATCGATCTCTTGAACACCATCAAGTTTTGATTTCTAGATGCCATATATTTTAGTGCTGTGATGTTTTGAATCCAGCGTAGTTTTGTGCATCAGTTCATTAACCATTTGCCGTGGAATCGGAACATCAAAAATCTCTTCCCAACTATATTGTAATCTATATGGCACAGCTGACAAATTTTTGGTCCTTAAATGAAACTGGTATACTTTTTTATTTATCACAACTTTCTTCAACCAATTATGGTCTTTAATGCAGGGCCGACAGACAAGTTCCTTACTTTCTCCCCCTTCCACTTTCCTCTTCAATTTCTGCAGTAATGCTGCAATTAATTTGGGTTAGCTAGTGACATAACTGCACCAGTCCTATTTATGATATAATTTACAAAGATTATACTGATTCTTTAAAAAATATATATATATATATTTTATTTTTAAATATTTTTTAATATATAAATGTTTTTTTTTATCACTTAGTATATTTGAGTCTAACCATAATATATTTTGACCATGGGGTGAGACATTCTTACTAATCTGATAGATAACAGGTTTGGAGTGGTTAAAGCATGCTAATAACGGTCAAAAGTACATCAAAAAAGGTTTGGTATACCTCAACTGGGATACCATCCAGCCCTGGAGTTTTCCCAGACTTAAAGGCTTTAAATGAATCAATATGTTTCTCTGTAATTTGGCCTTCACATGAGTCTTTCTGTGCAGCTGTTCATTTTCTATTGTTAGTAGAAAAAACATCTTTGTTACCAATTCTTTGTTTCAGGCCTCCAGAGTGGTGCAGTGGTCTAAAGGCACTGCATTGCAGTGCTAGCTGTGTCACTAGAGATCAGGACTGGTGATGACCGGGAGACCCATGGGTCGGTGCACAATTGGCCCAGCGTCGTCCGGGTTAGGGGAGGGTTTGGCCGACAGGGATATTTTTGTCCAATCGTGCACAAGCGACTCCTGTGGCGGGCAGGGCGCAATGCACGCTGACACAGTCTCCAGGTGTCTGGTGTTTTTGTTTGTTGATTGCTTTGAATCAATTGTGTTGAGGCTTGGCTGGAGAAAAATATTGTATACTGTGGCTCTCTAGGAACAGTTGCCCACACATTTAAAGGTGGATTTAGTAGGTCTAAGACCAAGTTTATGCTAGCAGCGTTGGTTTATATACTAAAGATTATATAGAATTCTGAAAAATATATAGAATGCCTGTTTAGGTGAGAAGCAGAGCAACATCAAGGCAACTTTTTAACAGCAGACCTTGTTCTTCCAAAGCCTAACCAACCTTGAGTCTACCTTTTCAAGACGTCAAAATAGAAAATGTTTTCAGTAATTGAATCCTACAGACGAAGAACCATATATGTGACAATTTTTCCATTTTAAGAAAATCAGTTATTTTTATATTATTAATTGTGTGTACCACATTAGGTGTTTCATGGTTGACAAATAATTCTCCATACCCATATCTTCCAACAACAATTTATTTTTTTTGTTATTTAAAAAAAACTTTTGTTATTGCCGTTTTAATTTTTAGAATGTGGAAGAACAGTATATCTCCAGTGATGATTTCAGTTGGTGGAAGAACAGTATATGTGACATTTTGCATGACTCTTAATAACTTAAATGCAATATGTAGTTAACTCATTTGTATGGAGGTTCATTTAAAGGTGGTCTATCAACTTTAGCACTGATGACCTTTCTTGAAAGTTGAGTCATGAAATCGTAGTCTCATTTAAAATGAAGCCCTCAATGTGAACATAACTACAAAAATAGAATACAATTCAATTAATTCAATCAAAACAAGCACAACTTGTACATATCAAATATGGATCAATGTGATGTGCCAATATGCATGTCCATTATGCAGGACCCAAAGGTCAATATTACAAAACGTTCAGAAAACCATTCTCTTTGCGTTTAACACTATAATAAGCAATTTAGTTTTGAATTGCGTTAAACCCATGCTAAAGGCAAGAAATGTCCTTCTGTACTGAGGTGACAGCAGTAAATAAGTATTAACTGCTTAGAGTTCATGCTAAATGTGGTCACAGAGAGACGTACTGTATATTGTAATGAATAAAAAAAGGGAATTAAGATCAAATGAACGCTCACATACTGTATGTGACGACTTATTTGTTTTTAATTAATTCAGATTAAAAAAGGTTCAAATGATCACACACAAAATAATTCTCAACAGAACACATTGTACGTAACATTTTCTACACGAGGAACAACATCTTAAAATGAAATTAATTCAACATAGTTCAAATCATACACAAATTGATTCACATAGGAAACACCTACTATACATTTAATTTCCTACAATAGGGGTGACATGTCTTCTGAAATGTATTCAGATTCAACATACTATACAGGTTCAGGGGATCATAAACTCACAGAAAAAAACGGTTAATTATGTAGCTTGGTTTAACAACAAATTATTCACTATGCAGTGATTTATAAAAAGAGCGTGCAGCAGCTGGCAAGTAGTTGAGCAGGTCATCAGATCCTGGTACTTGTTTTTTTGATGGGCAGAGGACTCTCATATGCTCTAGGGTAGTGGCTTGCAAAATAGGGAAGTTGAGGTGTAGCTCCTTGTTTTGGTTTGGAGATCAGTCAAGATTTCCATCCCTCAAATAGACTGTGGCTCTGTCTGGCGTACAGATTCCAAGGATCCTCAACTGAAATTAGAACAGACACATTTTAAGTTCCTGACATCAATAAACAACTTCCACAGTCAAGCATTAGGATAATTTATTGTTAGAACATGTCACACTCTGACCATTATTTGAGTTGTTTGTTTCTATGTTTTGTTTGGTCAGGGTGTGATATGAGTGGGCATTCTATGTTGCATGTTTAGTTAATCTGTTTCTATGTGTTTTGGCCTGATATGGTTCTCAATCAGAGGCAGGTGTTTGTCGTTGTCTCTGATTGGGAACCATATTTAGGTAGCCTGTTTTGTATTGTGGTTCGTGGGTTATTGTCTATGTGATGTTGCATGTTAGCACTCAGTATCTATAGAGGTCACTTTCGTCTTGTTATTTTGTATAGTTTGTTTAGTGTTGGTCTTCATTAATAAATAGAAGATGTATTCATATCACGCTGCGCCTTGGTCCCCTCAATACGACGATCGTGACAGAACAACATGTTGCATGTTGATGGGATGTTAGTAAACTATTCTCTGTGCAATACCTGGGATTTTAACCACCTCACTGAGGTGATCTGTAGTCGAGCTGGTCGCTTGAGGACAGAGTCCGGGAGGTGCCTGTAACGGGTTCTTCTTGGGAAGGAGAGGCGGACCAAAACGCAGCGTGGTTATTTTGATACTTATTTAATAAAGATGACAATAGAACAATATACAAAAACAATAAACGTGAAAAAACCGAAACAGCCCTATCTGGTGCAACAAACCTAGAGACAGGAACAATCACCCACAAAACCCAACACCAAACAGTCTATGGTTCCCAATCAGAGACAATGACTAACACCTGCCTTTGATTGAGAACCATATCAGGCCAAACACAGAAACAGACAAACTAGACACACAACATAGAATGCCCACTCAGATCACACCCTGACCAAACAAAACATAGAAACATACAAAGCAAACTATGGTCAAGGTGTGACAGTGCCTGAAGTGTTCACATTGCATGCTCATCACCTTGAATGGTTTTGCTGTTTGTGCTTCAAGTATCAACATTGAAACATCATCCAGTGTATGAAGGACTGACACCTTGCGCCTCTTCTCGATGGTGGCAAAAGATCGATCACAAGGAAGAAAAGAATAACCAGAGACCATGAACTTCTGCTCAACTTGGGTAAAGTAACCCATAGAGATGAGCATCGACATCAGATTGACCAGTTGTTATTCTGCCCAGAGCATCTGTCACTGAAGATGACCAACTTGCGCGACTCTGGTTTGGTGAGTGGCGTGAATTTTGTCTTCACCCACTTCAACATGCAGCTTGCCACCTCAATGGACCCTCGGTGTGCAATCCCTGCAGGATACAGTGTAACGTTACATATAACTAGCTAGCTACTGTAGCCATGTCGAATCATTCGGTGGGTGGAGAAAAAGTAGCTAGCTATATTTCTTCTATAACCTAGCAATAACATTTTTAACGATAATGTATAAATTAGTAGCCAACGAACTTTAGTTAATATGTTTTCTCTATAGTTACAAATGAGACAACCCAGAACATACATGTTAGTTACTGTACTCTATAGCTAGCTATCTTGATTGTTTGATATACGGTTCTTCCACATACCTCTTTTGGACAGCTTTTCCCAGTTTTTTTTCTTGACCCTTACGATTTGTATAGGGTTTTCCCGCATCCCGTAAGATCTTCCTTTGCCTGTCTTTCCATTCGTTTAGTTTTGTTTTAAGTTTCTTTTCCATATTTCGGCGATTTTCATCAGCAACAGAAAAGTTGTGCGCTCGTCCATGCATTCTGAGTGGTGCACATAAACGGTTATTCCACCAGAGCCTATCTTTAAATTTAAAATGATTGTAAATTAGCACGTGGAAAGCTTGTGAAACCGGTTCACTATAGAAAAAGGGTGTCCAATAATGATTTTTTTATATATATATATATATATCTTTTTTTATTTTAAATGTCACATATATGGTTCTTCATCTGTAGGATTCAATTGTTTTCAATATCCTAATGATGTTTTTGTTTTGTGTTTTCTGATTGTTTCAATACATGCATTCAACAAGCTTTGGATGAAGGACTTCCCCAGGGCTGCAAACTTCACATGCGCGAAGGCTGCTGCCTCTACTGCGGAGGTCTCGGTCATCTCCTTGCTAATTGCCCAGAGCTGACGGGAAATGCCAGGGCGCCAGGACAGGGGGAGACCCTGACGAGCTGTGCAGTTACTCCCCAGCTACCCATTCACCATCTGTCTCTACCCGTAACCCTCCACTGGGACTGCCACAGAGAATTTAATTGATCAAGACTTCGCCAGAGAGTTACAAATCCACTGAGTAAAATGTCTCATCCTTCTGCAGATTCAAGCCCTCAATGGACGTCCCATTGGCTCCGGTCAGGTGGAATATCAGACCAAGCCCATTCTACTGCAGATTGGGGTTAACCACTCTGAGACTCTTTTCTGTTGATCCCTTGAAGACCAAGACTTTCCCCCTCTCCCTCCCGAATACTTCAACCTCTGGGAGTCCTTCAATAAGAGGCAAGCCACCACCCTTCCCCCTCATCGTCCTTACGACAGTGCCATAGAACTTCTAACAGGCGCTACACCTACCCGAGGTCATCTGTACTCCCTCTCGACCCCTGAAGCAGCAGTCATGGACAATTACATGCAGGAGTTGCTGGAGGCAGGTTTCATTCGCCCCTCTACATCCCCTGCTGGTGCAGGCTTCTTCTTTGTGGGTAAGAAGGATGGAGTCCTGCATCCTTGCATCGATTACAGAGGGCTGAACCAGATTGCGATCAAGAATCGGTACCCCTGCCCCTGATGTCCTCCGCATTGGAGTTGGTCCAAGGGGCCCAATAATACAGCAAACAAGACCTCCGCAACGCTAACAATCTGGTGAGAATTAGGAAGGGAGATGAGTAGAAGACTGCCTTTAACACTCCTGGTTGCCACTATGAGTATTTAGTAATACCCTTTGGATTATCAAACTCACCGGGGGTCTTTAATGCATTGGTCAATAACACCCTGAAGGATATGTTGAATCGGTTCATCTTTGTTTACCTTGATAATTTCCTGATCTTCTCCAAGATCCTTCCGGAACACATACTGCACGTCTGCCAAGTCCTGAAATGCCTCCTGCAGAGTCAACTATATGTCAAGATAGAGAAGTGTGAGTTCCACGTATCCCAAGTTACCTTCTAGGGTCCCATTATCTCTACTGCAGGCATTCAAATGGACCCTGTTAAAATTGAGGTGGTCAACGACTGGCGCTGTCTCACCTCACTGTTGGAGGAAATTATAGTTGAAATGATTAATTATGTATACATTTATTTTAGAACCATTAAGTTTTAATACTATTATGTTATGGTATGAAATGTGTGGGTTCTTGGTTAAACTAGGACTGAAATTGTAGGTAAAACGAATGAATTGTCTGTACCTTGCTGGTTTAAGGGAGAAAGAGGGCCTCTTTTAGACAGATTGGAATGTTTGCTTTATGAGGGGAGTAGGAGACAATCTCCAGACCTGAAGACACTGCGCTATTGTGTGGATCGGAGAGAGTGTGAGAAACTGATGACGTCATTTTATCTTCTCTCTCTTAAATGTAGTGTTCTTTGTATTTTGGGTTAGTACTCTCTTGAATTAAACGCTGTTACCTGACTTTTAAGTCTGGTCTCGATCTATTTCATGCAAAAATGATAAACTTACAACTTATTATGAAATAGATAGAGTGTGAGTTTGGTTTTGGCTACAAAACATATAGGAATTTAGAATTCCTCTAACAATTGGTCCTTCGAAGCCGGGATCTAAAAATCCGTCTCTGCCATCTGGAGGTCGTCCGCCGGAAAAAATTGTGCACGTAATTTAAAGACCTGGCCCCGGAATGGAGGTTAAAAACAGGCCGGTATACACTACAGATGGCAGATACGGTGACAGATTCAAACGAACACTGCTTTTCCCAGTCGGCAACAGGTCAGTAGAATTAATTCTCGATTCTGGGGTGATTTGAGTTCTTTGATTGGTGTTCTAAAATTTTCAGAATTTATCAATAAGGGGAGCTTTGCTATTCTGACAGGGTTTTGTATAACCAATATACACTGGGTTTTGTATAACCAATATACACTGAAGCAGGTTCGAAATAACTTGTGGTAATGTGCACTACCGTAAATAAACTAAACTTAATCATGAGAGGCACACCCGCCCGAGATTAAGACGGGATATTAAATAGGTACTGGGGGATAGGACGGTGATCTTGTACAAATACTGGGCGTGGGAAGACAGCTAGGGAATGCGCAAGATAACTGGATTGGTCATTTGAATTGTGGCAGTATTGATCATCGTTCCGATTCAACTAATACTACTGAAATATCCAAATAAGGAGGAGAGGGAACCTAAATCTAAAGAAATGAGATAATAGCCATATCTATAGACAGGAAAGTTCCATGCGAGAGGGAAGTCTAACAATTAGTGGTGTGAGATAACGATTATTACCGTTCTTTAAAAGCCCTCTGACACAACCGGAAAATAAGATATTAACTAGGGATTTACAAACCCTGGGCTTATAGTTGTAAGGTAAGACCTAATATCTGATTCAAAAGTCAAAGCTATTGATAAGATTTCCATAAAAGAGACACACACACATAGTCAGACAGAAAAGCACGAAAAGTAATTAAGTAACGGTAAATTGCTAATTCGTAGAAAGACACGCACATACAATGTAAAATTAAATAAAGAAAGGCATAGATAAGTGATTAAATACCAAAGCTAAGTAACGGTAAGGATGTTTAGAAATTCCTCAAAAGAAGTGTCGGAAACTAGCGGGAGATTACCGTTATAGGAGAGAATGGAAGGGAGGCGTCCAAAATCTGACTCAGACAAAGAACCGGAATAGAAGCTGATATTACGAATATAGCCAGGAAGGGTTTTAAATTAGGACGATTTTCTGGGAATTCCCGATGTCGAAGTTTTGCGACTACGGACAATTATAATAATATAATTATTGGCGGGGAATCACAATCATTTCAATAGCAGAACACCAAGGTACAGTATTTCAGCTTTGAAACCGATAGACTAAAATTGATTTTAGATTGTAATTCACCTATTTGCATGTTTTGCCCGAAAAATACAGTCGCCAGTGTTAGTATAAAATATGAACTGAAACGTTAAAATGTGTTTAAGAAAAAAGAAAGACGGAAAAAAAACAAGATACTCTGCCCTCTGCTCCCACAGCGGGAAAAAGTGGTCAATTGGGTGGGGATCAAAACCTATATCCTTCTCTAGTGGACCAGGCGTACAGAGATAATCTCGACAATGAGGTGGGGATGGCTCAGAGGAGAGTGCAATTGCCGCTCCATGCTGAGCCTCCCCCAGCTTATGATCTGGGAGTGGATGGTGTGAGTCCAGAGGGGCAGAAAGGCACAGAGAGAGAGCAGGAGCTGATTAGGGCAGTATTGAGGAAGGTGCAGACGGAAAGAGCATTGGTCGAGACTCAGATAGAGAAGGAGGAAAATAGGTCGGGGAGGGAAAAATATCAGACACCTTCACCGAATCAGAACCGATCGGGACTACTCAGAAAACCCTCTGATATAGGAGGAAAAAATAGACCAAGGCATAGGAGAGATTCCCAGTATTATAGCAGGGAAGAAGATAGTGTAGAGAGAGAAGAGCAGTTTCCCCTGATAGAGCTACCCAACCCTCAGGCTGGGATAGAGGGCAACGAACCCACTGTTCGGGTCTATCGACCCTGGACACAGAGGGACGTAGAACAGGCAGTAGAAGGAATTCCACACCCTAAAACAGGAATGGCAGGTTTTGAGAGAGATCTAAATGGACTGGCGTCCAGTTTCAGGCTAAACACAGGGGAGGTGGAAAGAGCAGTTAGAACCATAGTGGGAAAGGATTGGTTTGCTGTGCGCAGAGCCTGGGTGCCAACGGGGAATAATGGGGACATTATACAGTGGAGCACGGGACTTGGGGAGCCATTTAGAGCAAAAATGACAGAACTCTGCGCTAACCTAACTGAACATTACCACCGACACGCCGACTTATCTAAGGTAACTGATTGTAGACAGGGAGAAAATGAGACAGTCAGTCAGTACCTAGAACGTTTAAAAGATGTTTTTAATGCCAACAGTGGTACGCCAGAACCAGCCCCCGGGGGGGATCAAAATAATCCCTATCATCAGCAACTAAAAATAGCCTTATTAACTGGAATGCACGTTGAAATCAGTAAGTTGGTGAAAAAGAACTTAGTGGGGTGGGGGTTGGCAACTCTCACAGAGGTAAAAAGATATGCGGTCCACCGCGAACAGCACGGACAGACAGAAAAAAGGAAAAAAGATGTGGATGATATCCTGTTGTCTAACTCCTCACAGGAGGCCTGTAAAGAGGACACTCTTGCTCGGTTCCTCTTCTTCGCTGACCAAGGTCACAAAGTTCATAAGGGGAAGTTACAGCTCTCGCAGAAACAAGTTCTCTATTTAGGACACACCATAACTCAGGAAGGGAGGACTCTCAATTCAACAAGGAAAACAGCCATTCTAGAAGCACCCAAACCATTGAACAAAAAACAGATGATGAGTTTCTTGGGAATGATTAACTATTGTAGAGCATGGGTCCCACACTTTGCATTGCACACAGGGTTACTTAGTAAATTGATCTATGGTAAGGCTATGACAGCTAAAGACAAAATAGTATGGACAAAAGTGGCGGAAGAACAGTTTGTGGCTATTAAACAACTATTGATATCTGACACTGTTCTGGCATTCCCTAGGTATGACCGTGAATTCACACAGACTGTGGATTGCAGGGAGGGGTTCATGATATCAGTGTTGACCCAGAGACACGGAGGGAAGAATAAGCCAGTGGCCTATTATTCCTCCCGTCTCGATGTGGTGGCACAAGCAATGCCCCTGTGTTTGCAGTCAGTGGTGGCTGCAGCACGGGCTGTGGAGGACTCTGCCTGTGTAGTACTATACCATGATTTGACATTGAGGGTCCCACATGCCGTCTCAATTTTGTTATTGGAACATAAAATGGCGTACATGTCACCAGCAAGACATTTGTCTTGTATGATTGTTCTGTTGAATATGCCAAACCTAACAATTGAGCGTTGTACCACTTTGAACCCCTCCACTCTAATTCCTATAGCCACAGATGGGAGCCCCCATGATTTGAGCCAGATCTAACTGATCTGCCTTTTCCAGATGCAGAAATAACTATGTTTGTTGATGGGTCTTCTAGGAGAACCCAGATGGCTCAAATGCTACGGGTTGTGCAGCAGTGACTCTCACTAAGGTGCTGGAAGCTGAAGCTTTACCAAAGAATTACACTGCTCAACAAGCTGAAATTGTGGCCCTTACCAGGGCTTGTATATTAGGAAAGGGTAAATGCATTACGATACATACAGATAGTGCTAAAGCCTTTAACACTGTTCATGTATTCGCAGCACAGTGGAGAAACAGGGGCATGATAACCACAGCAAGTAAACCCATTACTCACGCGCAACTAATCTTGAGTAATGGTAAGTAATGGGCAAAGCCATGCATCAACAGGGGTATGGTTGGGTTATTTAAACAACACTTTGTAGCATATGGAATAACTAACTATTTTAAAAACGTTTGCTCACGGTGCACTAAACGTAATTTGAGAGTCGCCAGGATAGTCAGGAAAGATGCTAAAAACTAGCATCTGATACGTTAGGTAGGCATCATAAGATTTGTGGTGTTTGTTTGGATTGAATTAGGCTATGGGAGAGAGAGACTGGATGTCTGAATCGTAAAACATTGTAGTAATGGATTCCGATGGTTGTGATTGTTTGATTTAACTTAGTTAAACATTGTGTTCTGGCGTGTTTAGGTAGGATTCTTTGTTCCGGGACGGATGGGAGTTACCTAAAATAAGTAAATTAAAGGAGCCATGGGAGAATGCGAATGCATATTTATTAAATATCGGGGATTAAATTACGGATTTCTTACGATATTTGCGGCAGAGGGGAAAAGTAATACATTGGATAATGTTATCAGGTTCAATTGTATCTAAGGGTAGCATGTTCATTTAAGTAAACACATACGTAGACGATGTTAAAAAAACTTATGATTAATGATTTGAGTCAAAGGGGAGTTATAATTAGGTTTTAGTTATAGTTCACTTATTGAGTTTCTGAATCGAAGTAGCACAGTGAATGCTAGTTAAGCGTGTTGTGTCTCTCTTTTAGAAGTCTCCTGGGATTATAATTTTGGGGAGAGTGGGGGAGAGAATGGCCATAAACGACCAAATTGAAAAAGGTCTGCAAATATATACACATAAAACAATTGTTTGAACTATTTGTTTTAGTGCAAATGTATTTTAAAGAGGACGCTCACATATGGAATCTTATGAGTTTTTATTTTATGGGTTTTAATTACACAGGTGATTATTTTAATTTTAAGGATAAGGGGCTCTTTGTCTAATATGGTATGACCTTTTGACCTTATAGTGGCTATCTTTTGGGGTCTGATCAGCCCCGGGGGAGAGCCATTTGTATAATGAATTGTGGTCAGTTGGGTTGCTAATTTTAAGGTATATTAGTTATAATGGAATACTAGTTTGGGGTTTAGAATTATTGGTTGAATCACTGAAGCTGATTTACAATATTAGCTGGGAAGTTTTTGAATTGGCTATTATGGATTTGATATTACAACAGAAAATAGTTATATTTATCATAGAGAATAAATAGGGGTGATAAATTACTGTAGAATAGGTGTTCCATGTTATTGTCAGATAGAATACTGCGGATCCTTGAAGTAGAGAGCTGGTAAAGTGTAGGAAGGATTTCGATATGGTTAGCATTTGTTCAGGCTCTGGTTAACCATTAGGAGGTATTTTTAATAGTGTTGAATTTGACAGGAATATGGGACACCTGTGGTGATTTAGGATTATTCTAAGGATTAAGATAGATTTATTAAGGAAATGTAAGGACTTTAGAGATGGCCACTTATAGACATGTTTTTTTTTCTTCTAAAATCAAGGATTTTAGATAGTCAAACAGTGAGACGCTTAGTGGCATTTTGAGAGATAGCAGAGAAATTAATTACTGTTTAAATCGGTAAATATATATATTTAAGAACATATATAAATAGCACAGATACTACTTAAACTAGATAAGCCACTGGACAGAGAATTGATACAGGATTGGGATGAATGGATGCCCAAGAGAGAATTGGACATACATGATAATGTCAGAAAATAAGGATAATTTACTAATCCTACCTAAGTCATTATTTAGGGTATATAAGATTGATACCTGGGCAGAGCCAGGTATCAAAAGGGGGTTGGGTAAGTTAGTGGCCTATTGGATAAGAAACTAATAATAAAAAATAAATAAAAACATTTTTTAGCTATCAGATAAAACATATGAGAAACTGTTTGTTAACCAAGCCTGTATGTCCAGGATTTTTTGCATTACAGATGAACTACAGGTGAAGTCACTCAATCCAGTCCCAGAGGCTTGTTGGGGGGACCATACCAAGGACTCCTGGTGACAGCTAGCTGAAAGAGCTACCCGGATTCATATCGCACGGCGGGAGGGTAAGACACATTCACACTATCGAACAATAAACAGTGTTCGAGAGGAGAACTGGAATTAACAGAATTCCGGGGGCCATCTCTCGAATGAAGTATTCCTGCCTGTCCTATCACCCCTGTTTTTGTTCATAAAAGTGAAGATGTGTCTGGCTCTTGCTAAGTGATGTGTTCTCAGGGAGAGGGTGGGGCTTCACATGGAAGCTGTTCGTCTGAGCTGTCTTATCGTGGGTGACATATTCCTGATACAGCACGTCCTACTTGAGTGTGCGGAGAGTGGTAATTTGACCCATGGTTTAGACGATGAGGATTTTGTTCCAAAATAAGCATAAGAGATCCCTAGTTCTGGGTAGACAGGACGTTAGAGTAGAGGTTGGGAAGGATCTCTCAATGGAGTTTTATGTAGACCAAAATGGAGTCTAACTACATGGCAGTCTAGGACTCTGAGCCATTATGGCATATATCGGTGCAGGTTCCCATATTGATCGTGGACACAGGTCATAGCTCATTTGGAGAGAGAGGGCTATATGAATCCACTCACCCAGTATGGAAGGAGGTGGAGTATAGTGAAGGTGAGAGTTTTTGATTGTAATCCGGAGAGAGGGATGCATTGCATAAAGATACGCCTAACCATTTAAACAGTAATGAAGGAGAATCTAGGGTTGTGGTATGATGGATATGACCAGTTCTTGTTCGACACCCTAGTACAGTTCTGGGTAGAGGAGTTTAGGCCGGTATGGTAAAGCTGTTCACGAAAGCAGGAATGCCAGATAATGACAGTTGTATTGATTTGCACTATTTGAATCCCCAGGTTCCTCCCTTCACAGTAACCGAAGGAGATTATTGCCGTTGGGCCCGGAACAGTACTCTTGGGAAATGATGTCAGGGCGAGGTTTTACCGACAGATTGGACAGGATTATGCTCCATTATAATGCCTTTCACACTCATCCAACACCAAGACATGAAGTATAGCCAAATGGGAGAAAAGAGCTTTTCCGTCCGGGTCTCTTATTGACTAAGTATACTTTGATAACATTGGGGTTCCAAGGGGAGTGCCAGATGAGTCAAAGCAAGAAATCAGATCCTAGCAGGATTAGAGTTAAGCATTTCTGGGGGGGGGGGGGAGTCTACTCTCAATAAGAACGTGGACTGGATTAATTATATTTATGATAATCAACAGCGCTTTAACAAGTATACCAGAGATGCTATTAAAGGTTTTGCAGAACAGACTGAAGCAACCAGCTGGATGGCGTGGCAGAATAGAATTGCATTAGATATGTTAATGGCTGAAAAGAGAGAAGTATGCATGATGATCAGGACTATGTTTGTGCTTACATCCAAAGTAACACAGCTCCGGACGAATCAGTGCCCGAAGCCTCAGCTGGTTTGACCACCCTGGCACAGGGTTTGGCAGAAAACTCTGGGGTGGATACTTCCTTGACTAATTGGGTTTGATAGTGTGTTTGGAAGATGGAACAATTATGATTACTGTGGTATGGGCTACTTTCACCTGTGTGACGGTGTTAGTTTTGTACGGACGTGGTTGATTGTGTGTATGAAAGCTATCATTTCCAGGACTCTGGAGAAGTTGATGACACTTCAGATGGAGATAAATGGACCAATCCTAAGCTCTGACCAGTGGAATACAAAATACATGGCTTGGACGTAATAGATGAATCCGGATCCTTTCACTCGCGAGGAGACTATATTTGATGTTTAGGAAATTTAGATTTTTTCTTGTTTCAATGTATAGACGTTTTTTTCATGAACATTAACGGGAAAATCCTGATAAGTAGAATTACGATTCTGATGGTGGGTTAAAAACATTTGGTTTAAGGTTAGAAAATGATTAATGATGGGTGAAGGGTCTGATAATCATTTATAATAATGTTGGTTATAAGTCTATCCGTATGATAAATCTGATAAACATGTATAATAAGGTTAGTTATAAGTTTATTCATATTTTTATTTTTTATGTTTGATAAAATTAGATGTAGATTTGAATGTATAATATTTCATCAAAGGGAGTATTTGTTGGAGAAAATTATAGTTAAAATGATTAATTATGTATACATTTCTTTTAGAACCATTAAGTTTTAATACTATTATGTTATGGTATGAAATGTCTGGGTTCTTGGTTAAACTAGGACTGAAATTGTAGGTAAAACAAATGAATTGTCTGTACCTTGCTGGTTTAAGGGAGAAGGAGGGCCTCTTTTAGACAGATTGGAATGTTTGCTTTATGAGGGGAGTAGGAGACAATCTCCAGACCTGAAGACACTGCGCTATTGTGTGCATTCGGAGAGAGTGTGAGAAACTGATGACGTCAATTTATCTTCTCTCTCTTAAATGTAGTGTTCTTTGTATTTTGGGTTAGTACTCTCTTGAATTAAACGCTGTTACCTGACTTTTAAGACTGGTCTCGATCTATTTCATGCAAAAATGATAAACTTACAACTTATTATGAAATAGATAAGAGTGTGAATTTGGTTTTGGCTACAAAACATATAGGAATTTAGAATTCCTCTAACACTCACTCAATCAGGTCCAGCGGTTCCTTGGGTTTGGCAATTTTTATATGTAACTTTGGTGTGGTGGCAGCGCCTCTCATGGTCCTAACCCGCAAGTCCCAGACCCGTTTGGGCTGGACCCGTGAGGCTGGCAGGGCATTCATGGAAATCAAGGGACGTTTCACCTCTGGACCCATCCTCGTTCATCCTGATCCAACTCGTCCCTTTGTGGTGGAGGTGGACTCCTCAGACAACAGAGCAGGGGCGGTCCTTTCACAGTGAAATGAGGAGGACAAAAACTGCACCCATGCGTCTTTCTCTCCAAGCAGTTCTCTCAAGCGGAATGCAACCATGATGTAGGCATCCAGGAGCACTTGGCAGTTGAGTGGGCCCATGATGGGTGGAGACACTGGTTGGAAGTGGCACCTCATCCTTTCGTGATCTGGACGGACCATAAGAACATAAGAAAGCAGACGCCCTGTCCCACCAACACCGAGCCCATCATCCCGAGCTCATGCATTGTGGCCCCTGTGATATGGAGTATTGAGACCATGGTCTGACAAGCCCAGACCCGAGAACCCCGGCAGGGGACCCTCTAACAGACCTTATGTTCCGCGATTACCCCGGTCCCGAGTACTACAATGGGGACACTCCTCTAAATTAACTGGGCATCCAGGGGTTAATCGGACACTGGAGATCCTGAGGCGTAAATTATGGTGGTCCAGCATGATTGAGGATGTGATTTCCTTGGTTACAGCCTGTTCCATCTGTGCCCAATGCAGGTCTTTCCGTCAGTAACCGGCCGGGTTGCTCCAACCTCTGCCTATCCCAAGTTGGCCCTGGTCTCATCTGTTGGTAGATTTTATCACCAGGCTACCTCCATCTCAAGGGCCTGGTGGTCGTTGATCAGTTCTCCAAGGCAGCCCATTTCATCGCCTTACACAAGTTGCCTTCAGCGAAGGAGACCACTGATCTCATGATTACCCATGTCTTTCGACTACACAGACTTCCCCAGGACATTGTCTCAGATCGGGGGCCCATAGTTTGTCGCACGGTATTGGAAGGCCTTCTGCTCCCTGTTGGGGGCATCGTTGAGTCTCTCCTCAGGGTTCCACCCACAGTCGAATGGGAAAACTGAGCAGGCCAACCAGGAGCTAGAGAAGTTCCTCCGCTGCTTCGTCTTCACCCAGGCCAGCAACTGGAGCAGGTTCCTCATCTGGGTAGAGTATCCTCTTAAAGGTGAATTTGCGGGAGCTCGCTCCTCGCTGCCGAGCACCCTTTAAGATCCTGAGTTGCATCAACCCGGTTACCTATCGTCTCCAGCTTCCCAGGTTCATGAGGGTCTGTCCATCCTTCCATGTCTCCCATCTCATGCGGGTAAGGACCAGTCCCATCTCTCCCCCCACACTTGCTCCTCCGCCCCTCGACTTGTGGATGGCCGCCCGGCCCACACTGTCTGGTGTTTTTGGAGGCTCGCCACGTCCTAAGGACCCTGCAGTATCTGTTGGACTGGGAGGGCTACGGTCCCGAGGAGCGGGCATGGGTGCACATCCTGGATCCGGGTCTGGTGAGAGCCTTCAACCGACTACATGGTGGTCATCAGGGCTCCGCGGCTGGAGTCACTCCTAGAGGGGGGTTACTGTCATGGTTCCCCCCAGGGCACCAGAGGGCGGCAGAGACTGCCCTAGAGACTTTGTTACTCAGGTGTTTCTTATCATTTCATTATTTCCCCTTTAAGAGAGGTGTGTTGTCTGTTCCCTTTGTTAGTTCATTAATTATGTTCCCTGTATGATTCCCCTGCGTGAGTTTTCGAGTGTTTGCTATTTTTAGTTTCTGTATTGTTACGTTTCCATTTTTTCCAAATAAATTATTTACGTTTTTTCCAAGCTGCTGATTCCTGGTCTGGTTCATTCTCTGCTCTTGGGTTCACGCTACCACGTCACATTAAAGTTAAATGTGATTTGGTCTATGTAGATACAACATGTTGTTAATACACAACGTAACAAAAAACATGATCTAAGTTGCATATTCATAATGTATTTGGAGAAGTTTGCCTCAAACCTAATTTGCATGTGAAAATATGAGCTTGCCAAATATTTGCCACAACTGTTGGCAAGAAGCCTGTTTTTTTGGTGAGAGTTTTCCTGTTGATCTGGTCTTCTGTACTTACTGTATCGTTTCACCAATCCAGTGCCTTTTGAGAAGTGTAAGTTGTAAAATAAACATTTATTTCACCTAAAAACATGTTTTTCCATCTCGAAAGGTTACTTAAACACATTAATATAGTAAATGCTTATTAAGTGCCAAAAATAGTAACAGAGTGGCATTAAATCACCTCTTGACAGTGGGAATGGAAGCTTGTTGTGTGCAGCAGGGTGTGGCAATTGACTGTAAGCCTGACTGTCTATGGATTGAGGTGTTATCCCTTACCGCAAAAACACATGTATTTGTTGTAAAATTACATGCTTTCATGTGATCACATGTGATGTTATGTGAAGTTAATGCGATAACGTGACAACATGTAAAACAACATGTGATAACATGAAACTACACGTGTAGTGATCATGTGAAGTGTTCCAAAAACAAGTATTTATCAGATTTCACATCAAATTTCATGTGAAATCATGTGATTTTTCCACATGTGAAATCGTGCTTTTTCTGTAAGGGATGCTCAACCTGCTCATTTTTCCAACACAAAACACCAGAAAATGGTCAAAAAGAGTAGAGCCAGCTCACACGAATTTACGCTCTGATTGGACGATTAGATGTTCAATGTTTAAAAAAAACATAGAAGAACAAAGCTTCATCATCTCTCAGTCAGGACTTTTTAAAGGAATAGTTTCACCATATTAAAACGAGAGTTCAGTTCACGTTAGAGTTGACCTTAAAAAGAGGGACATGCATAAATGAATCACTAATCACATTAAATAAATAATAATCTTCAGAAATTATTTTGTCAAAGCAACAAAATAACTATGGCTTTAAAATGATGGTGAAACATTTTGGTATTAAGTGGGTTAAAATCTTCCTAGGAAGTAACATGTCAAAATGCAGATTTTTTGCACTTCAGCAAGCCTTTATTAATATAAAAAAATCAGATTTATTGTATTATCCATGTGGTCTATATTGAAGGGCACTTCATTTAATATAACAAGCTTTTAAAATGCAATATTGTTGCACAATTTCTACTTAAAATAGGGGCGCAAAAGGTCTCTTGCATGGAATATTGTGAAATTAAGGATGTTCCTCAGTCATCAAAAGGACTTCTACCATATTCTTTAAAAGACGAACCTCTGATGTATTTAGATTTTACAGATCGTCCATAGAGAGTGGCTGCACATTTCCTCCTTCCCCTCTCCTCTCCTGATGTCAGTGGTTTTGGCCGACCCTCCGCCAACCCATGTGACAGGATACACATCGCCTGGATTAAGGGGGCAGCATCCATGTCTCTGTGTCACTGTTCTTCCATGAGAGACACCTGAATACACCACAGCCAGATCCCTCTCTCCTCTCTGGACTGTACAGCTACTTTACACCACCTTTTCACCCCGGGATAGCAAACTATGCACTAGCTACGATGGCATCCAGTCCATCCCTCGCTGTGCTCCTGTGCCTTATGCATGCTCTCCGCTGCACTGCTGAGATAGGTATGTAGGGTTTTATTCCACTTTAATTGGTTTCATGCAATGGTTAAGCAATCTGTATAATGAAAGTGTTACAAATTATATTTGTTGATATGCTTTACCAATAAACGGAAGACAAGGTTGAGGCTGCTAGAAAGTAACAATATTTTTGTAGACTGGTAATATATCTATCCAGAATTTCTAGGTCCTTCAGTAAGTTTTGCTTCATTGGCAGACACAGCGAGATATATTGTGATGGAATCTATTCCAGGAGTCACGAGTGAACCATTTGACGAGCTAGATAACGTTTAGAATTTTTGATGCTTTTAGATATAAACATTAAAGTGGCCTATTTTTTTGAGTGGCTTAAAAACACATGTATTTCAATTGTAGTTACATACACTGTGAGTTCTTAAAAATGATTGAAAATTATTTGAATGCTGTAAACAGGTATAACAGCTGTAAGTGCAGAAAATAAGAAAGTACAACAAATATTTATATACACAGGCTTTCTTATGCAACTTAGTGTAGTTGGAACTAAAAAGTTGTGATTTTTATACATTTTTAAATTACAGTTCCTGTACAATTAGACACAATGTCACAGTTCAATAGCATTGCAGTGCTGTTTATGAGAGTCGTTGTAGAGCCTGAAAGAAGGATAAGACCTTGGATAGATCACATCATTGTCCTTAGTTTCAAGTATCAATTTCACATGTGCAAGTACAGTGAAATGCCTTGCTTGAAAGCTCTAACCCCAACAATGCAGTAATCAATAACAATGTAATACTAAAAATAACAAGGTCCTGTAGAACAAAAACAGATAAAACAAAAAAGATAAGAAATAAGAAGACCCTTATCCCCCTTGCTGCAGACAGCAGCTCCTTCCTGATCTACAACCAGGATCACAACAAGTGTGTGGTGGCGGTGAGCGCCAGTCAAGTCACAGTGGCTCCCTGTGACCACACGTCCCAGAACCAGCAATTCCGCTGGGCCTCACAGTCTCGTCTCCTCAGCATCTCCCTGAAGCTCTGCCTGGGGGCTCAGGACCTGAAGGACTGGGTCAAGGTGCTGCTCTTCCCCTGTGATGAGAAGAGCGAGCTCCAGTACTGGCAGTGTAAGAACGAGACCCTGTTCGGCCTCAAAGACAAGGCGCTGCACTTAAACTATGGCAACCGCAACGAGAAGAATATGATGATCTACCAGGGATCTGGGTCTTGGAGCTGGTGGAAGATGTATGGTACTCAGAAAAACCTCTGCTCCAAGGGCTACCAAGGTAAGTCAGCTACAAGACACACTCACTGTCACTGGAGGTTGGAGATTGGAGGTAGGAATCAGAAGTGTAAGATGCTGTTGTCATAAACTTTCTTAAAGCCAGGGAATGAATGTCTGACCTGGGATAATTCATACTGTTAACAATGTGTTTTTTTTCCTACTAGCACTGACTGATAGCTGATAGCTACTTTATTAAGGAAGAATGCACTATGATTGAGATACAGTATGTGGTTGTCCCACCGAGCTATCCTACGATGAATGCACTGTGTAAGTCGCTCTGGATAAGAGCATCTGCTACATTACAGAAATGTTAAATGTAACAAACTGTTTTGTCCCCTTCATCAGAGGTGTTCACACTAGGGGGGAATGCCTTTGGACGTCCCTGCCAGTTCCCCTTTCAGTTTGGGGAGAAGTGGTATGCTGAGTGCACTCCGCAGGGGCGCTCAGATGGACAGCTCTGGTGCGCCACAGAGACAGATTACAATAAAGCCAAGAAGTGGGGCTTCTGTCCCTCGAAATGTGAGTCAAGCCTCACAATTCATGCTATGTTTTTTGTCATTTACTGCCATCTTCCAGTGATCAGGAAAAGGGTCAGCAGGTGACACCTGTAGAAAATCATGAGCCGTATGTATCAAGCATCTCAGAGTAGAAATGTTGATTTAGGATCAGTTTTGCCTTTTGATCAAAATGAATAAGGACACAAAGTGACCTGATCCTGGATCAGCATTCCTACTCTGGGATGCTTTCTGAATACAACACAGTTCCTAAAATAAAAAGGTAAAATAAATTTGACTCATGGGAGTACACAACCCTCTAATATGAGTGGCCTACTCTATACTAGACTCTGATGAGTCTGTAAAAACAAGGCAAACGACCAGGGTTTAAGATGTGGGGACGGTATCTAATTCAAACAATGTCGTAAAACACCCTGCAAAGCCTGTGATAGGGACAGATTCCTCATTAAAACAGAGGCTACACATGGAATTCTTCGATTTTCCTGTTTTTCCGTGACCTCGCTGGAGGTCAGGATTGGCCAGGTCAGCGCTGACGAGGTCTGGTCTCTGACCTCCTGACAGAAAAACACAAAGGCTTTCTCTAGTTCCTCTAGCTGTGGACGCAGCTCTGTGTCTCTTTACCCTTCCATCCTGATTGGAGCTCATTCCTGTGTTTCCCCTGACACAGCTCCAAAACTGGGACAGGAAAAGGAAGGAAGCCCCCTTTCACTGAGGTTCCTGGTGAACTGCCACCATAGTCACAGATATGAGGGGCAGTTCTGTCATGACGGAAAGTGATAGAGATGAACAGAACACGATTTGATTCAGTTCTTGGACTGTTATTGATGATTTCTTTTTCCCACCTTAAGTGTGTCCTAATGTTTCCGTGTCCCCCTCAGCGTCCTCAGGATGGGACAGTGACCCAGTGACAGGTGTCCTGTACCAGAGGAACACCCAGTCTGTGTTGACCTGGCACCAGGCGAGGAAGAGCTGCCAGCAGCAAGAAGCCGACCTGCTCAGTATAATAGAGCTCCACGAGCAGACCTACATCTCAGGTATGTACAGTCAGACCTGGTCAGACCTACATCTCAGGTATGTACAGTCAGACCTGGTCAGACCTACATCTCAGGTATGTACAGTCAGACCTGGTCAGACCTACATCTGAGGAATAGTCTAACCTGTTGTCCAAGGGAGGACCGGGACCAGGAACCAGCACAGGCATTTCTAACACACCGGCCCGAAGATGGACCAGGGCATTTGCCCAAAGTGCGCTATGGCCAGTCTAACCTACATCCTCACCTTGATTTAGAGATAATTCAATCTGATACAATCAATTCCTTATTAAGAATATTACACTACTCCCGTGGACGTATTGTGATGCTTTTTATTAATGCAGGGTTGACCAATATCCTGGGCACATCTCTGTGGATTGGACTGAATAGCCTAGACTTTGAGGCTGGATGGCAGTGGAGCAATGGAAACCCATTCAGATATTTAAACTGGGCCCCAGGTGAGTGCAACTGCATGCAACACATCATACTATACTTTACAGCCTAGGGAACAACTGAGGTTGTCCAAGTATGTTATGACTTCCAATGTTGCAGGAAGACAATTAATAAACACATGGGTCAATATTTCCAAAAGGACATCCATCAACTGAACCCGGGCTCAGCTGTGCAACCCTGAATGCTGGCAAGGCCTCGAAATGGGAGACCAATGAATGTTCCAAGAAGCTGGGATATATCTGTCGCAAAGGAAACTCCACTACTCTGGCCTCTGCCCCTATAGGTAAGAGTTGAATCATACAGTACATAACAGTCATGACCTACACACGATTTTTGAATGCCATGCAACACAAGGTTAACAACACCAGGTCAGGTTGTGTAGGGTAGGGTAAACTGAACCCTTATATATTAGTGCCCATTTTCACTAAGTGTCTCAGAGTAGGCTAGTGTCAGTTTAGCTTTTTAGAGTATAATGAAAAAGGTTACATGGACAGGGCGGACTGATCCTAGATCAGCACTCTTACTCCGAGATGCTTCATGAATACAGACCCAGAGGTTGTTTGGGTCAAACAGATAAAACATTACAGTCAACCACTTTCTGGTTATTCTACCTTCTCTCTGACTATTGAACTTTGACCCCCCTCAGTAGGAAAAGATCAGCCCACCTTCTGCACCAGTCACTGGATTCCCTATGCAGGCCACTGCTACTACCTACAACGTACCAAGAAGATGTGGAGGGATGCCCTGGCCACCTGCCACAAAGATGGAGGGGACCTGGCCAGCATCCACAACATAGAAGAACAAAGCTTCATCATCTCTCAGTCAGGATATAGTGAGTACACTATCCATGTTGTAGCTATAGTTACCTCTATATCTGATAGATCTGTTATGCACTTCAAGGATTTTTCTCATGGGTTGTCTTTTCTATCAGTTTTGAAAACCATTCTGAGATGTGTCCCAATAAAAGTCTGGGTATTTGGATTGACAAAGAGTTTATGTTTAAAAAGCATGCAGATGAGCTAGTTAAAAAGATATTTAAAAAATATATATATAGATCTGGCATCTCCCTAAATAGCAGGCAGCAGATTGTACCGTCAATATTCCTGCCGGCTCTTGACTATGCTGACACCATTTACCAGGTTGCAGAAGCCACTAGTCTTAAACGTTTGGATGCCTTCTACCATAATTTACTTCACTTTATCACAAGTGACAATTTTAATACTCACCACTGCATCCTGTATCAAAACGTTGGCTGGTCCTCATTGAAGTCCTGTAGATCACTTCATTACTCCCTTTTTATTTACAACGTTCCACACAACAAGCTTCTAATTTACGTAGCTTTGTCACTAAAGTATAAAAGAATAGGCGACCAAACCCGTCACAGTGATCTCTACCTATTTTGGCAAATCCTCCTTAAGCTTTAGTGCCCCCCATTGTTGGAATAACCTGCAAAATTCCTTGCATCTTGATTTCCTGGTGCCGTTAATTAAAGCAGTTTAGGATGCTGGTGTTAAATTCATTCATTGTGAATTGCAGTTGTTTTTATTGATGGTTCATTTGTTGAAATGGTAGTATTGTAACTGTATTCGTCTTGTTTTCTTTGGAATGTTAATTTTCTTCATTGTGAAAATGTTTGTACTCAGGGCATGATTGTAAATGAGACCCTGGTCTAAATTGGGCCTCATGAATAAATAATACTAATCATAATGTCACCTCAGTCAATTTGATCAGCCAACGATTAGTATATCAGGTGTTTATCACTGTCTTCCTGGCTCTGACTCATAATGTCCTTCTGCTTGACTTCAGCGGCCACAGATGAGCTGTGGATCGGCCTGAACGACCAAAGGAACGCGCTGCTGTTTGAGTGGACCGACCGATCCCATGTGACATTCAGCCACTGGCAGACAGGGGAGCCCTCCCACGGTGCCAACCTCCAGGAGGACTGTGTCCTGATCAGAGGAAAGGTAACATTCACATTGGTCCCTCAATGGACAGATTAGGTTCATGCTAATGCTAACACTAACGCTAGCTAAATGCTTACACCACAGATTTTGTATAACTAACCCTAACACTCGCTATATGCTAGTGCTAGGTAACTGCTGACGCTAGATAAATGTGAACACTAGCTGAATGCTACGGCTAACAATGGCAATGATGACAACGTTTAACAGTGGTGTCAACGCAGTAATAAATGTGGTATTGTGACAATGTGGACTCCATATTCTCTCACAGGATGGGAAGTGGGCTGATAATTTGTGTGAGAAGACCTACGGGTACATGTGTAAGAAAAAGGCCTCCATCAAACCGGTGGCAGGTGCCCCAGAGGAAGATAGTCCAGGATGTAAGCTGGTGAGTGAGATCATTTCCTGTTTGTTGAAAGGGAGAGTACAGTAACTAATGAATACAGAATTATATCACATGAAATGGAAGCTTGAAAATGATTCTAGATAAGGACTAGAATGGTGTCATCTTGACTGACAAAGATCCACCAGTAGGAGGATAATTGTTTCTGTATTTTCGTCATCAAGGGCTGGATCCGGTATCGTTCTTACTGCTACAACGTTGGATCAGAAACCAAAACATTTGATGAGGCCAAGCAGACCTGCCAGCAGAGTGACTCAATCCTGGTGGAAGTGGCTGACAGGTACGGTATCACATCATGACCATTTTATAAGGATAAGATATATTTGACTTACTTATGAGTCATATCCTGGACAAGATACGTTGTCAGATAACAGATTGAACGTGTGTGTGTTTGTTGGTTGGTTTGTAGGTATGAAAATGCCTTCCTGGTCAGTTTGGTGGGTTTGAGGCCGGAAAAGTACTTCTGGACTGGACTTTCCAACATGGCGGATATAGACACGTTCAAGTGGACTACCAGTTCGGAGGTCAAGTTCACCCACTTCAACGTGGGCATGCCAGGTACAGTGTCCTTTTCCCACAATGGTGATTGATTGTAGCAACTGATGATCGATTGTGTCACGAACGTCGTCAGGGAAATGACCGGACCAAGGTTCTGCGTGGTGAGCGTACATTTCTTTTTATTATGAATGTCACCAACAAAAACAAGAAACAACAATACAAACGTGAAGCTTACTAGGGCTATACAGGCCACTACCAAAGTCAACTACCCACAACTAAGGTGGAAAAACAGGCTGCCTAAGTATAATTTCCAATCAGAGACAATGATAGACAGCTGTCCCTGATTGAGAACCATACCCAGCCAAAACATAGAAACAGAAAACATAGAAATAAAGAAACTAGAATGCCCACCCTGGCCTAACCAAATTAGAGAATAGAAGCCTCTCTATGGCCAGGGTGTGACAGTACCCGCGCTGCAGGCCACGGACTGGGGACCCTCGCTGGCGGCTCCGGACTGGAGGCTGTCACTGGAGGCTCCGGACTGGAGACAGTTGCTGGAGGCTTCGTGCCATGAATCGTCACTGGAGGTTTCGTGCCATGGATCGTCACTGGAGGCTTCGTGCCATGGATCATCACTGGAGGCTTTGTGCCATAGATCATCACTGGAGTGAGGAGACGTACAGGCAGCCTGGTGTATGGAACTGCCACAGGACTCACCAGGCTGGGGAACATACAGGAGGCCTGGTTCTGGGAGCAGGCACAGGACTCACCAGGCCGGGGAGACATACTGGAGGCCTGGTTCTGGGAGCAGGCACAGGACTCACCAGGCTGGGGAGAAATACTGGAGGCTTGGTTCTTGGAGCAGGCACCGGATACACTGGGCCGTGGAGGCGCACTGGAGGTCTCGAGCGTAGAGACCCGGCACAACCCGTCCTGGCTGGATGGTTACTTTCGCCCGGCAACTGCGGGGTGCTAGCACAGGACGCACTGAGCTGTGCAGACGCACCGGAGACACAGTGCGCAGAGCCGGCACAGGATATCCTGGGCCGAAGAGACGCACTGGAGGCCAGATGCGCAGAGCCGGCACCATCCGTCCTGGCTGTATGCCCACTTTAGCCCGGCCGATGCGGGGAGCTGGAATATAACACATCGGGCTATGAGTGCGCACTGGAGACACCGTACTCATCACTGCATAACACGGTGCCTGACCAGTCACACTCTCCCCACGGTAAGCACGGGGAGTTGGCTCAGGTCTCCAACCTGACTCAGCCAATCTCCTCGTGTGCTCCCCCCAATTTTGGCCTCTCAGGCCTCTCGTGCCTGCTCCGCTGTGCCAACTCCTCGTATTGTCACCGCTCTGCTTTCGCCGCCTCTATCTCCTCCCTTGGACGTCGATACTCTCCAGCCTTTGCCCAGAAATAAAGAAACTAGAATGCCCAACAAAGTCACACTCTGGCCTAACCAAAATAGAGAATAAAAGCCTCTCTATGGCCAGGGCGTGACAGATTGTAGCAGGAACTGTCATTGGTATGACGACTACTTTCTCCCACACCTTAACTGCATGGCAAATGTTGGAACTAAATTAAACTACTCAATTTTTCTCATCTTTCTGTGTGTTTGAAAAAAGACAGAAAACAAGGCTGCGTAGCTATGACAACTGGAATGTTTGCTGGTCTGTGGGATGTGGTCAGCTGCAGCAACAAGGAGAAGTACATCTGTAAGAAAATGGCGGAGGGCGTCACATCAACAATGGCCCCTCCCACCACCCCGGCACTGAGCTGTCCTTCTGGGTGGTCACCTGTTGCTAAAAGGAATGTCTGTTACAAGGTACAGTTGGGGTATATGCTGTACATGTTCTGTATGTGAAACAAACACTTTGATCAGTGAATTTAAGTGAATAGTTATTGTTTTTATCAGTAATTTAATAAATGAGCATGAAATCATTGATAATCCTTTATTATAATAATTCATTAATAATTCATCAATAATCATTTTCTCTCCCCTCAATAAGCTTTACAGGAAAGAGACTGAAAACAAGAAGTCATGGTCAGAGTCGCGGGAATTCTGCAAGGCCATTGGTGGTGATCTGATGAGCATTCACAGTGCCACAGACCTGAACAGCTCTCCGTAAGTTATCCTCATAACTGTCTCTGTTGCCATAAGTATCAGTCAAAACCAGTGTGGTCCTATTAACCACAGTCTGTGGTTGAAATCAAAATCCACACGGTCATAATAACCACTGTTTATGGTTGAAATCCACACGGTCATAATAACCACTGTTTATGGTTGAAAACCACACGGTCATAATAACCACTGCCTGTGGTTGAAATCAAAATCAACACGGTCGTAATAAACACTGTTGTTACAACTTCTGACGATGGTGAGTGGAGGAGTCAAGCGCAGAGAGCAGGTAATTCAGTACGTGGATATTTTATTCCATAGACTGTGGAACCACGACGTGCAAAACACCAGGGCGCATGAAACAACCCGTCCCAAAAACACGGTAGTAATTGGCAAACCCTAAAAACCGCTTCACCTCCTTTACCGTGGTCGGAGTCGGCCAATTACGCACGGCATTAACGCGGTCACACTCCATCACCACCCCCGAGCTGGAAATGCGATAACCCAGGAAGGAAACGGCTGGTTTGGAGAACACGCATTTCTCAGCCTTGAAATATAGGTCATGCTCCAGCAGTCGCCCAAGAACCTTGCGCACCAGGGAGACATGCGCGACGCGTGTTGCAGAATAAATCAAGATGTCATCAATATAGACTACCACACCCTGCCCGTGCAAGTCCCTGAGAATCGCATCTACAAAGGATTGGAAGACGGCTGGAGCATTTTTCAACCCATACGGCATGACGAGGTACTCATAGTGGCCTGATGTGGTACTAAACGCTGTTTTCCACTCGTCTCCTCCCCGAATACGCACCAGATTATACCCGCTCCTGAGGTCCAGTTTTGTGATAAAACGCGCTCCGTGGAATGATTCCACCGCCGTAGCGATGAGAGTTAGCGGATAACTAAAACCCACTGTGATCGAATTGAGACCTCAAAAATCAATGCACGGATATTCTAGGGGAATGCACACGGTGGAAACCTGGTCTGGACTCTCCACCGTCGTGGCACCGATGGAAACTCCTATACACCTACCCAAACACTCGTCTGACCACCCCTGAAGAGCCCCCTGATTCCAGGAAACGTGGGGATTGTGAATAGCCAGCCAGGGAAACCCAGGTGAATCAATAAGGTAGAAACTGATCTTCTCCCTATGATCCCCCTGCATCACTATGTCCAGTGGAATCGTGGCCTCCCTGACCAGCCCTGACCCTAACGGTCTGCTATCTAAGGAGTGCACGGGGACAGGTGGGTCTATCTGCACTAACGGAATACCCAACTTACGGGCGAGTCCGCGATCCATAAAACTCCCAGCTGCGCCTGAATCGACTAGCGCCTTATGCTGAAGAGAGGGAAAACCCGCAGGGAAAAAAATAAACTAAAACATGTGACCAACAGGGAGCTCTGGGTGAGTGTGGTGCCTGCTCACCTGGGGTGGCCGAGGAGTGTTCCGCCGACCAGCTCGACTCCCAGAGGAACTCCTCCAGCACCGGTCCGAAGTGTGTTCTCTCCGTCCACAATAGACGCAGAAGGAGCCTCCTCCTCTGGTCTCCCTAGATGCAGCTCCTCCCAACTCCATCGGAGTGGGAGCGGGAGGGCTGGAAGGTGGAATTAACAGGACCCCTTCTGAACGCCCGCGGGCAGCTAGCAGGTTGTCCAATCGAATGTCTATCAGCTCATCCAGGGAGAGAGTAGTGTCCCGACAAGCTAGCTACCGGTGGACGTCCTCCCGGAGACTGCACCGGTAATGGTCCATCAGGGCCCTGTAATTCCACCCAGCACCAGCAGCTAGGGTCCTGAACTCCAGCGCGAAGTCCTGAGCACTCCTCATCTCCTGTCTGAGGTGGAACAGTCGTTCACCCGCCGCTTTGCCCTCTGGTGGGTGGTCGAACACAGCTAAAAAACGGCGGGTGAACTCCAGGTAGTTGTCCCGAGCCGAGTCTGGGCTGTTCCAGACAGCGTTGGCCCAGTCCAGGGCCCTACCCGTTAAACAGGAGACGAGGAGGCTCACACTCTCCTCACCCTAGGGAGCCGGACGCACGGTAGCCAGGTAGAGCTCGAGCTGGAGAAAGAAATCCCTGGCACCCAGCCGCCGCACCGTCGTACTCTATCGGGGGGGAGAGACGCAATGAGCTGGACCCAGAGGACGACGTAGGTGGAGTAGGTGGCGTCGTCTGTGGGGGAGCTGGGGTAGACGTCGGTAGACCACTCATCTCCCATCGCTCCATCCTCTCCATCATCTGGTCCATCGCTGTAGCGATCCGATGGAGGACGGCTGTATGGTGATGGACGCACTCCTCCATAGTTAGGAGAGGGGTGGTCGCTGCTCCTGCTGACTCCATTTCGATTGGTGCGGGCTTCTGTTACAACTTCTAACGATGGTGAGTGGAGGAGTCAAGCGCAGAGAGCAGGTAATTCAGTACGTGGATATTTTATTCCATAGACTGTGGAACCACGACATGCAAAACACCAGGGCGCATGAAACAACCCGTCCCAAAATACAACGGACTAAAAACTGTCCGGAAAAATACTGATAACACTCATACATAGATAACAGGAAACAAGCCCGCACAAATACCCAGCGGGCCTAGTGCCCTTAAATAGCCTACAAACAAACACTAACTCAAAACAGGTGTACCCAATTAAACCCAATAAACAGAAACAAACTGAAAGGGAATCGATGGCAGCTAATAGGCCGGCGACGACGACAGCCGAGCGCCGCCCGAACAGGAAGAGGCACCATCTTCGGCGAGATTCGTGACAACTGTTTATGGTTGAAATCCACACGGTCATAATAACCACTGTCTATGGTTGAAAACCACATAGTCATAATAACCACTGTCTATGGTTGAAAACCACACGGTCATAATAACCACTGTCTATGGTTGAAAACCACATAGTCATAATAACCACTGTCTATGGTTGAAAACCACACAGTCATAATAACCACTGTCTATGGTTGAAAACCACACAGTCATAATAACCACTGTCTATGGTTGAAAACCACATAGTCATAATAACCACTGTCTATGGTTGAAAACCACACAGTCATAATAACCACTGTCTATGGTTGAAAACCACACAGTCATAATAACCACTGTCTATGGTTGAAAACCACATAGTCATAATAACCACTGTCTATGGTTGAAAACCACACAGTCATAATAACCACTGTCGATGGTTGAAAACCACACAGTCATAATAACCACTGTCTATGGTTGAAAACCACACAGTCATAATAACCACTGTCGATGGTTGAAAACCACACAGTCATAATAACCACTGTCTATGGTTGAAAACCACACAGTCATAATAACCACTGTCTGTGGTTGAAATCCACACGGTCATAATAACCACTGCCTGTGGTTGAAATCCACACGGTCATAATAACCACTGTCTATGGTTGAAAACCACATAGTCATAATAACCACTGTCTATGGTTGAAAACCACACAGTCATAATAACCACTGTCTATGGTTGACAACCACACGGTCATAATAACCACTGTCTATGGTTGAAAACCACATAGTCATAATAACCACTGTCTGTGGTTGACAACCACACGGTCATAATAACCACTGTCTATGGTTGAAAACCACATAGTCATAATAACCACTGTCGATGGTTGAAAACCACATAGTCATAATAACCACTGTCGATGGTTGAAAACCACACAGTCATAATAACCACTGTCGATGGTTGAAAACCACACAGTCATAATAACCACTGTCGATGGTTGAAAACCACACAGTCATAATAACCACTGTCGATGGTTGAAAACCACACAGTCATAATAACCACTGTCGATGGTTGAAAACCACAATCTCATAATAACCACTGTCTATGGTTGAAAACCACACAGTCATAATAACCACTGTCTGTGGTTTCCATTCTCTCTGTTCAGGTATCATTCCTCTGATGCAGCCTGGATCGGCCTCAGCAATCTGGATCCCTCCGCAGGTTTCGTCTGGGCTGACGGATCAGCAGTGAGTAGCCTGCCACCTCATCTTTACTGTGATATTCCTTCTCCTTGAAAGTAGTTTATTACTCACTACTCTTGTTTCAATCATTGATTTGCAGTCATTGTCTTTAAAGGGAATGAAAGTTCATACTGTACTATGGTGTCCATATAAAGGACAGCCTCAGCCTGAGGCTAATATGGACACCATACAGTGCTACGGTGTAACATTATTCCAATGTTGTTCTCCAGTTCAGCTATGAGAATTGGGGATTTGGAGAACCAAACGACTACAACGATAACGAAAAATGCGCAGAGGTCCAGTTTTACTTCGGACGCCACTGGAATGATCGACACTGTGATGCCTACAATGACTGGATTTGCGAGATTCGCAAAGGTACAGTAGACCATATCTGCTGGAGCACTGACTTCACCAGCCACTGGGCACAGACGTAAATTCAACATCTATTCCACGTTGGTTCAACGTCATTTCATTGAAATCACGTATAAACAACATTGATTCAACCAGTGTGTGTGCCCAATGGGCATGTCAGTCATGAAACTATTGATGAACATAGAATTTTGACCCTCAACCTTGCAGATGTGCTCACCCAAACTTTTTTTGGTATCCACAGGTGTTACCCCAAAGCCCCATCCCACTCAAGTTGAGCCAGGTAATGCATAGGATCTTAGGAATATGTCCAGTTTCCTGTTTCTCATTCCTCCACTTCCTGTCTCCACTTCCTCCTTCTCACTATCCCTGCTCTCCTTCAAGCTCTTGGCCTTTCCCTTAAGTTAAATTAATCACTGCACATAAGGTATAGCACACCTTCTTCTATCATTTAGTTTGAGAAGCATAGTTCAACACAAACACTAAGAGAAAATGTACTCTGTGAAATTTGTACTATTAAAAATGCCTAACAGGAAATGTACTCCTTTTTTACATGCCTTTTCAGTGTACAATACTACAAAGGACGGCTGGATTGAGTACAACGACACTCAGTATTTCTTCAACACTGAGAATCTCCCCATGGACGAGTCGAGAGAATTCTGTAAAAAGAACTTTGGTGACCTGGTGGTCATTACTGCAGAGAGCGAGAGGAAGTTTATATGGAAACAGGTAGACACTTCTATACTGAACAAAAATATAAATGCAACATGAAAAAATGTCAGTTCATATACAGTACCAGTCAAATGTTTGGACACACTTTTTCTTTATTTTTACTATTTTCTACATAATAGAAAAGTAGTATACACATCACAACTATGAAATAACACATATAGAATAATGTAGTAACCAAAAAAAGTGTTAAACAAATCCAAATATATTTTATATTTGAGATTCTTTAAAGTAGCCACCTTTTGCCTTGATGACAGCTTTGCACACTCTTGGCATTCTCTCAACCAGCTTCACCTGGAACGCTTTTCCAAGTCTTGCAGGAGGTCCCACATATGCTGAGAACTTGTTGGCTGCGTTTCCTTCACTCTGTGATCCAACTCATCCCAAACCATCTCAATTGGGTTGAGGTCGGGTGATTGTGGAGGCCAGGTCATCTGATGCAGCACTCCATCTCTCTCCTTCTTGGTCAAATAGCCCTTACACAACCCGGAGGTGTGTTTTGGGTCATTGTTCTGTTGAAAAACAAATGAGAGTCCCATTAAGCGCAAACCAGATGAGATGGCGTATCGCTGCAGAATGCTGTAGTAGCCATGCTGGTTGAGTGTACCTTGAATTCTAAATAAATAACCAACAGTGTCACCAGCAAAGTACCATTACACCTCCCCCTCCATGCTTCATGCTGGGAACCACACATATGAGGATCATCCATTCACATACTCTGCGTCTCACAAAGATACGGTGGTTGGTCTCATCAGACCAAAGGACAGATTTCCACCGGTCTAATGACCATTGCTCGTGTTTCTTGGCCCAAGACAATCTCTTATTATTATTATTATTATTATTATTGTCCTTTAGTAGTGGTAATTAGTAATTCTACCATGAAGGCCTGATTCACGCAGTCTCCTCTGAACAGTTGATGTTGAGATGTGTCTGTTACTCTGTGAAGCATTTATTTGGACTGAAATTTCTTTTCCGAATTGACTGACTATCATGTCTTAAAGTAATGATGGAATGTCGTTTCTCTTTGGTTATTTGAGCTGTTCAAGCCATAATATTGACTTGTTTTTTTTACCAAATAAGGCTATCGTCTGTATACCACCCCTACCTTGTCATAACACAACTGATTAGCTCAAATGTATTAATTTAGAAGGAAATAAATTCCACATCTGAACTTGTTACAAGGCACACCTGTTAATTGAAATGCATCCAAGGTGACTACCTCATGAAGCTGGTTGAGAGAATGAAAACAGTGTGCAAAGATGTCATCAAGGCAAAGTGTGGCTACTTTGAAGAATCTCAAATCTAAAATATATTTTGATTTGTTTAACACTTTTTTGGTTACTACATGATTCCATAAGTGTTATTTCATATGTGTTAATGTCTTCACTATTATTCAAAAAGTAGAAAACAGTAAAAATAAAGAAAAACCCTTGAATGAGTAGGTGTGTCCAAACTTGACTGGTACTGTAAGTAAATCTGTCAATTAAATACATAAATTAGGCCCTAATCTATGGATTTCACAACACCTGGAATACTGATTTGAATCGATTGGTCACAGATACCTTGAAAACATGTAGGGGCGTGGATCAGAATACCAGTCAGTATCTGGTGTGCCCACCATTTGCCTCATGCAGCATGACGCATTTCCTTCGCATAGAGGTGATCAGGCTGATGATTGTGGCCTGTGGAATGTTGTCCCATTCCTCTTCAATGGCTGTGCGAAGTTGCTTGATATTGGCAAGAACTGGAACTGGCTGTTGAACAAGTTGATCCAGAGCATCCCAAACATGATCAAATGGTGACATAACTGGTGAGTATGCAGGCCATGGAAGAACTGGGACATTTTCAGCTTCCAGGAATTGTGTACAGATCCTTGCAACATTGGGCCTTGCAATTATCATGCTGAAACATGAGGTGATGGTGTTGAATGAATGGCATGACAATGGGCCTCAGGATATCGTCACAGTCTATAAAATGCAATTGTGTTCGTTGTCTGTAGCTTATGCCTGCCCATACCATAATAACCCTGCCGCCACCATGGTGCACTCTCTTCACATTGTTGTCTCACCCACAAGACGCCATACACGTAGTCTGCAGTTGTGACGTCAGTTGGACGTCATTCTCTAAAATGACATTGGAGGCGGCATATTGTAGAGAACTGAATATTCAATGATCTGGCAACAGCTCTGGTGAACTTTCCTGCAGTCAGCATGCTAATTGCACGTTCCCTCAAAACTTGAGACATCTGTGGCATTGGGTTGTATGACAAAACTGCACACATAGAGTGGCCTTTCATTGTCCCCACCACAAGGTGCACCTGTATAATGATCACACTGTTTGATCAGCTTCTTGATATGCCACACCTACCTGGTGGATGGATTATCTTGACAAAGGAGAAATGCTCACTAACAGGGATGGAAACAAATGTGTACACTAAAATTGAGAGAAATAAGCTTTTTTGTGCGTCGCTGAACATTTCTGGGATCATTTATTTCAGCTCATGAAACATGAGACCAAAACTTTACATGTTGTGTTTATATTTGTGTATATGCAGTCCTGTGATGTCCGAAAAGCTTTGGTTCTTGGGATCTGATAAAGAGAGGATTTTACACTATGACAGGATGACAACAAGTGTCACTGAAATGTTCAATGTTCAATCTAGAAATGGTTGTTTCCTCAAAGAGTTGCAACTTTTTTCCAGATATCTAGAGGATCCGAGGGACAATATTACATTGGAATGACCGTTGGTTTGGATAAGTCTTTTAGGTATGTAAAATGACTGTTGACTGTTCCCTGGACATTTAAAACAACCTGAAGTCATACCACCTCTTTTCAGAGATACTTGTGCATGAGCATGTTTTGTTTGTCACAGTCCAGTGAACATACCTGAAATCTGTACTTCTCTGCCGAGTGGAGAAACGTGTGCTTTCAAGGTGTGTAGTTGATTGAATAGATGCTCAACGTTCAGACTGGGTTTGTGTACTGTATGTTTCAGCTGGTTGGATGGGTCTCCTGTTGTGTTTACCGCGTGGGATCAAAACGAACCCAACTTCGCCAACAACGATGAGAACTGTGTGACGATATACAAGAGTATGGGTACGTCTAATTCCAGAGGGATTTAGCAGTTACGCTCTCGTTACAGTGTTGTTATACTGCAACGTCCATGGGACTTTCACTAACATTCAGGGGACGCTCCCAGGATGTCATTTTGTAAGCTGGGTCTATATCGGGTTGTGTCTCTTTGTTTCTCTGCATCTCTAGGGTACTGGAATGACATCAACTGTGGAGTAGAGCTGGCCTCCATTTGTAAAAGAACCACCAGTTTCACTAACACGACCATGGCCCCCACCACTGTACCAAAGGGAGGTTGTGCCGCAGAATGGATTGCTTTCCAGGGGAAGGTAACTGCTACACTACTACAGTACCACCACCACATACTATAAAATCATACCATAGGCTACATACTGTATAACTGTATGGTGCACCAGGAGAGAAAACCTCACACAAACTACTTTCCTTATCATGTGTCAAGTAAAAAAATCAAGTCCCGAGTGATGACCCAATGTGATGCTGACCTGTGTGTGGAGAGTTGAGTCATTGCCTCCATCCCAAATGGCACCTTATTCCCCTCAAAGTGCACTACTATGATGCATCATGTTTCCACAGTGCTACAAATTCATTGGAGACAGTGATAAGAAGCCGTGGCAGGAGGCCAGGACCTACTGCATTAACCAGGGAGGGAACCTGGCCTCTGTCCTCAGCGAAAAAGAGCAAGGTGGGTGAGAAGTCTATCCCTTTACACCTCACTGCTAAAGCTACCTGAGACATTGGCATTGCCCAAGGTAGAATGAAATAAAATGAACATTGAAATTCTCTAATAGTAATTTAGCATAAAACCATGCTATTAAAATTCTGTCAAATTTAATGTGTTCAATTATATTGAGGATTTGTGCAATTATAAGCATGCAACAAGAAACCTTATAGACATTGGTTAACGAGTGCCAAATAATTTAAATGCTAACCAATGGAAGAGGGGTTCATAAATCTTTTTATGTAAACAGTATATATGGATTCACTTGTTGACTCTTCATTGTTCTGACTGGTCTTCCTCCCAGCATTCCTTACCACCCAGATGCTTGGGAATCCCCAGGACATTTGGATAGGTCTGAACGACATCAACTGGGAGATGCGCTTCCTATGGACGGAGGGGAGAGGGGTTTCCTATACCAACTGGGCAAAAGGGCATCCAACGTCAGTGCCAGACGGACGATATTCATTTATGGAAGAGGTACAAGACTTACAGTACTGAACACAGATTAAGTGACTTCCTGGAAACAGATCAAAAATTGTTCTGAAAAGAGAATCCCTGTTGAAAGTAGGTAGACTAAAATCTACATTCAAGGAAGATTCTTTATTGAGAATGACTTTTATCCAGAACTGCGCCTTCAATCTGGGTTTGGGAACCTTTACATGTTAGGCTTTGGGATTTTGATTGACTTATTGTCAATAAATCCAAATGCAAAACAGCCTTAACCAGTCAAATGAGAATTCTGGAGAGGGATCTAACCTTTTCATCTCCTTCCCAATCTCTCTTCCAGGTGTTTGACTGTGTGGTTCTGGTGGGCAGCTCTCAAAAACAGACAGGAATGTGGAAGGTCGAGGATTGCTTAGTATCCCGTGGTTTCATCTGCAAAAGGAATATTGGTGAGAAGAAGCCATAGTTCACTGAGGCAGCTCTAGGTTTGCAAAATTCCAGTAACTTTCTCAAAATCCACAGGTTTTCCAGAAATCCGTGAATCCTCCAAGCAGCATTTCTGGAGAACCTCACAGTTTTTGGCAAGTTATCGACAACCCTAGTGAGGCTGTTCAAATCCAATTCTTCGGTATGTGGTCCAATAGAGTATCCCTCTTTAGGTTCCCCTCCAAAAAGTCTCCTTTGGTTTCAGATTCTCAGATTGTGGTCCCTGCCACCACAGAGTCCACGAAGACGTTCTACAAGCTGGGAAATGACTCCTTCCAACTGGTGGACCAGAATATGAACTGGGACGAGGCCCGGAGGCAATGTAAAGCAGACGATGCAGAGTTGGCTAGCATCCTGAACCCCATCACCCAGGCCTTCATCACAATGCAGATCCAAAAATACAATGGGCCTGTGTGGATTGGCCTCAACAACAATTTGGTAAAAGAGGAGGAAAGTGGGACACCTAGTCAGTTGTCCAGCTGAATGTATTCAACTGAAATGTGTCTTCCGCATTTAACCCAACCCCTCTGTATCAGAGAGGTGCCTTAATCGACATCCACGGAACCTGGGAGTTAACTGCCTTGCTCGGTCGCAGAGCAACAGATTTGTACCTTGTCAGTAACCTTCCGGTTACTGGTCCAACGCTCTAACCGCTATGGTACTGACATTGCTCTATGCCAGTCATTTGGGTTACAGAGACTAAATATTCTAAACAATATGTTGATCAGACTAATTATAATTATGGATCTTTGTGATCTTGGGGCGGCAGTGTAGTCTAGTGGTTAGAGCATTGGACTCATAACCGAAAGGTTGCAAGATCATCTTCCCGAGCTGACAAGGTATAAATCTGTTGTCTGCCCCTGAACAAGGCAGCAAACCCACTATTCCTAGGATGTCAATGAAAATAAGAATTTGTTCTTAACTGACTTGCATAGTTAAATAAATGTAAAATCTTAAAATTCATTTTTACAAGGTACAGCATGTAAAAAATGACCTAATTGTTAGGACTCTGGCTTTGGTTTAAGAGCTAGTGCAGCTCCAAAGAGGACTTAGCATTGATATGATCTCCCACTGTTATCCTTTGGATCTCCTACTCTGACGTGTTCATTTAAGAAACCAAAGTGATTTTGTGTTTGAAAAGCTGCAAGCTTTCAGCTGGACCTTGCCCCCATTGTGTTTTGTTGTCTTTGTCTCTGTCTCTCAGACTGAAGGGCGTTTTAAGTGGGTGGATAACTGGCCTCTATCTTACACCAAATGGGGCGAAGATGAGCCAAAGAACAATATGGCCTGTGTTTACATGGATACGGACGCCAAGTGGAAGACAGGCGACTGTAGTAACACCTACTCCTCACTGTGCAAGAGATCACCAGGTCAGACAAGGCCTTTACTCCATTTACCCACAATGTCTGTGTTTAATGCCTGATCAATCCAAAAGTGTGTCTTTTAAAAGTGTTGTATGCAGTAATGTATCAGTTTTGCCGACATTGACCATATACATCTCATGTACATCAACTTCAGTATGTGAACTTCTCTGGCCTCTTTTAAAGACATAGCCCCCAGCCAGCCCCCTCAGCTCCCTGGCAACTGCCCCGAGCCCAAGAAACGCAAGACGTGGGTTCCCTTCAGGGGTTACTGCTACGCCTTCCTAAACTCTGTGGTGGACAACTGGGCCCACGCCACTGTGGAATGTCTCCGAATGGGTACACACTTCTCCTCCATCACACCAATTCAGACCAGAATGGAATAGCGTCCCAAACAGCATGCTATTCCATGGTCAAAAGTAGTACACTACATAGGAACTGGGGTGCTATTTGGGACATACCCAATGTCTTAATTGAATGTAGAGCATATTCATTAATTGAATGCAAGAAATTCAAAGTGATTGATGGTGATGATGAATATGTGTAGTAAGTTTCACTGACAACAGGAGCAACCCTGGTGAGTGTCGAGGATCCCTTGGAGGCCAGATTCATCCAGGAGAACCTTGAGCTACTGCAGGATGGATCCAAGTCATTCTGGATTGGCATGCACAAGAGCCACGAAGGTCAGTACCTATGGTTATAAAATTCAGTGAAATTTCCCCAAATTCCCAACCAGGATTTCTGGAAAACCAAGGAATTCAGGAAAAATTACCGGAAAATTACCGGAATTACCGGAATTTGGCAAGTACAGTACCTTGCAAATCTAAGATTATGTCCCAATTTCACAACCAATGGAGTAAATGCCTTGTCTGACCTGGTGATCTCCACAGTGGCGTGGGCCCAGTTGTCCACCACAGAGTTGAGGAAGGCGTAGCAGTACCCCCTGAAGGGAACCCACGTCTTGCGTTTCTTCACAACCATGTTTATCGATTTATAGTTGTTCAATGGCAATGAATCACCCATGTCAAAGGATATAGGTTTGACCCATTGTTCTTGTTCCAGGTGACTGGATGTGGATTGACAACAGTGTGGTAGACTATACCAACTGGAAACAAGGGATGCCAAAGAGTGGAGAACAATGTGTGGAGATCCAGTCTGATAGTGGTCTGTGGAGCACTAACAGCTGCAACCGGTACAAGTCGTACATCTGCAAAACAGCCAAAGGTGAGTTGGACTCAGCTGATAGATTCAAGTATTTAAGATGGGATGATATCAGAGTCATTATTCAAGAAATCCTGTGTTTGTTGTAGCAGCTTAGAATTGTCTTGCAATTATGTTTTGTGAACAACTTTATCTCTTTCTTTTGCAGTCATCACACCAACAGAGAAGCAACCAGTTGCTGGTGAGTGTCTCACAGCAGATATAATTGGTTAGCGTAAAGAATGATACATTTGATCAGTTTTGACAGTCAAATCAATGCTTTTCTTGCTCCAGGGCATAGTCCTGGGATCAGTTTCCCCTCACCCAATCCGTAACCATTAGTGGAGAAAATGCAAAACTGACCCAAGATCAGCGTCTAGGGCAACTTCACTCTACTCCACATTTCTGAACATTATACAGGGACTAAAACCAATCCCAACAATAATTTTGCCAATAACACTGTGACTTCCTTTCTTCTAGCTCCCCTAGTGGAGGAAGCTCCCCATGGTTATGCCGGCATTGCTGTGGCAGTCGTCTTTGTGATAATCACAGTGGTAGGACTCGGAGCCTTCCTACTCCGCAAACGGATACCTACCCCCATCCTGGGAGAGTGTACTTTCGACAACACCTTGTACTTCAACAACCCCATCCGCCCAACATCCACTGTGGACACTAAGGGCCTGGTGGCCAACATAGAGCAGAACGAAACAGCTTAGACAGGAGACAAAGAACCACCAACAGGTAAAAACACTGTTGAGACACGATTTGATATGAAAAATACCCAAAAAGCATGCTGCTGGTGTTAAGGCCTACCCATTCTGAGATTGCAACTAAATCTGAAACCATTCACTTACTATCTTTGTTAATTGTCTTGCTCTGTAAATAATGGGTGAAAATGATATGCACTTTGTCATCAAGGATACATGATATGCATCAGTCATCAAGGATACAGTCCAGATGTAGAGCTAAGATTGCATATGCAACCCCTGCACAAATTATAGAATCAACAACAGTCATTTTGTTTGGTTTAATTGAGCCTTGTACATATTTATTTGGTGTGTGAAACTAAAGTTCAAAATACAACCACTGTACTTTGCTTTGTTTTTGCCAAGTTATATTGTAAATATATGCTCAAAGAGAGAGAAATAAAGTTTTGAAACAAATGTCTTTGACCTTATACTCTTACTCACACTTCTCACACATTGCATGCTAAATCAATACATACTGAATCCAGGTGCATTTAGGGGGTTAATACACCATTTCGGGAACTATATACAGTAATTGAGGTACACTTAAACACAGCTATCATCACTAAGAGGCAGATTAAAGAGGTTATTGGGTCGTTCCACCAATTCGGTGACTTTTAAGAAGTGTGACATGGTCCCAAAACGTATTTTTGATTTCCCCTAATTGTATCACTCTGTTATAAAGAGCACATGATCAACTTCATAAATAAATGTTTTCCCATTTCACAAGGTAAATAAAGAAAGAAAACACTGCGGATTGACCGTAACATCATAAATCAGCCATAAAACTCGTTGTGACAGGGGGAATCCAAGATAACAATTCTAGGGATAGAGAAAGTTTTAGTAATATTCCCCAGATGTTTGAGTGTCCAGTTTTTAGTTAATGATGGGAACATTCTGCGTACAGTCTCTTCAGAAAGTATTCACACCCCTTCCACATTTTGTTGTGTTTCAGCCTGAATTCAAAATGGATTAAATGTAGATTTTGTGTCACTGGCCTACACAATACCCCAAATATTCCAAAACATGCATCCTTTTTGCAACAAGGCACTAAATGAATACTGCAAAATTTGTGCCAAATAACTTTTTGTTCTGAGCACAAAGTGTTATGTTTGAGGCAAATCCAATACAACACATTACTGAGTAGCACTCTCCATATTTTCAAGCATAGTGGTGGCTGCATCATGTTATGGGTATGTTTGTAATCATTAAGGTCTGGGGAGTTTTTCAGGATAAAAGAGAAACGGAATGGAGCTAAGTACAGACAAAATCATAGAGGAAAACCTGGTTCAGTCTGCTTTCCACCAAACACTGGGAGATTAAATCACCTTTCAGCAGGACAATAACCTAAAACGCAAGGCCAAATCTACACTGGAGTTGCTCTCCAAGAAGACTATGAGTGGCAGAGTGAAAATCTATGGCAAGACCTGAAAATGGTTGTCTATCAATAATCAACAACCAATTTGAGAGAGCTTCCTGAATTTTGAAAGAATAATGGACAAATGTTGCACAATCCAGGTGTGGAAAGCTCTTAGAGACTCACCTCGAAAGACTCACAGCTATAAATCACTGCCAAGGTGGTTATATTGACTCAGGGGTGTGAATACTTATGTAAGAGATATTTCTGCATTTTATTTTCAATACGTTTGAAAAACTGTTTAAAAACATGTTTTCACTTTGTCATTATAAGGTATTGTGTGTAGATGGGTGAGAAAAATATCTATTTAATCCATTTTGAATTCAGGCTGTAACACAACAAAATGTGGAATAAGTCGAGGGATATGAATACTTTCTGAAGGCACTGTATGTCAAAGTGTGTCAAATTTGGACATTTTGAAACACTTTACATTAAATGCATTATTTGTGTAAACAGAGGGCAGTGAATGGATCAGTGGTTCACCAATCAGACCATTGATGTGCTCGGCCACAGCAACAAGGGGGTGATGTGTAATGATGAAACAAGAAAGTTTCTTTGGAACCATCAGGCAACACAGGAATGTTCATGCAATGTTCCCATAAAACGTGTCTCGAACATTCATATATTATATTCTGAGAACATGGCACCCATGTTTTGTGTATTTTGGTGGAACATTGATGGAATTCTCTCATAACCTTTAGAAAACAGGACACATTAATTTTCTTGCAATGTTCCCATGAAACATGTCTAGAACATTAATATTGAATATTCTCAGAACATGGTAATCACGTTCTGGGTAAGTTCTATTTGACATGAAGGGAATGGTCTCTTGGAAACTGTCCTTGCATGTCAATTTTAAATAAATTGTTAAATTATTTCTCGCCTGCCTCTCTGTGCTTAACAGGGTTGACGTGTTATGCTCGACCCGCTCAGTTTTCCACCACAAAACATGGGCAAATGGCTAAATGGAGTGGAGCCAGTTCAACCAGCTTTTCCACTTTGATTTGACTATTAGATGTTCAATGATTCTTCTGAAAAAAAAAGGTTTAAAGGAAAAGTTTCACGTAACAGGTTTGTCCTTAAAATGAGGGACAGATGTAAATGACTGACTAATCACATTAAATAAATTATAATCTTCAGAAATGACTGTCATTGCAACACAATAACTAGGGATTTACAATGATGGTGACAATTTGGAGGGGTTAAGTGGGTTAAAATCGTGGGTTAAAATCCTTCTATAAGTCACAGAGGGTGCACAGGGGTGCACAGAGGGTGCACAGAGGGTGCACAGAGGGTGCAGAGGGTGCACAGAGGGACATCCTAGAATGCTGAATTTTGGCACTTTAGCAAGTTTGTATTCATATTAAAAATCAGATTGCTTGAATTCTCCATGTGATCTATATTAAAGGGCACTTCATTTAATATAACAGGCTTTCAAAATGCAGTATTGGTGCACAATTCCTACTTAAAATATCAAAGGGACGCTAAAGGCACTCATTTCATGGAACGAACCTATTACACATATTTACAAGGACCGGAAGAGATGGAGAGAGAGAGGAGAGAGCTCAAATGAATGTTACCATGAGAACCACAAAGAGCCTCAGAAAGGAGAGTGGTGTGGAATGTCCAGTGTGCCCTTTAGGCTGTGCAACCCTGTCCAACAACACAAAGGAACACACAGTGCCTCAAAACCCATTTCATCCCAACAGTCAGCAGGTCCTTAACTACACAAACCAGTTATGGTAATTTAAAACCTCCGAGAGAAAAGAACAAACTTTGATTCAAATTAACTCAATCAGTCACTAAGTCAGTCAGTGAGTCATGTTTTTTGTAACCGTAATGTTCTCCTAATGTTTGTGTCTAGTTTTCCGTTAGAATGTTCACCAAACTATCTATGTTAGCAAAAACCTTCTGTTAACATTTTTAGCGTGTTTAGGTGAGGAGACCATTGACTTAATGTCAAACATAGCTTATGCAGAACGTGGTTACAATGTTCTCAGAATATACAACATTGGTCTAAAAGCTTATTATGGGACACTGCAAGAACATTCACGCGTCCATTTTTCGGAATATTCCACCACCGTCCCACCAAACATGCACAGGACATGGTTGCCATGTTCTCACAATATAAGATATTAATATTCAGACACATTTCATGATAACGTTGCAAGACAATTCCTGTGTCCAGTATTCTGAGGGTTAGGAGAATATTCCATCAACGTCCCAGCAAACATACACAGGACATGGTTGCCATGTTCTCACAATATAAGATATGAATTGTGAATGGATCATCTTGTCAAAAGCACCCTAACACAGGCGGGAGGCATAAAATTAAAGGGCCAGATGCATTGGTTGTGTTTCCTCTTCTTTTTATAGATTTTACTAAACAGGTCTTCTTTCACCTGACAAAATAACTCCAGTAGAGGTAAAACTGAACCACAAGCATAACAAAACAAATAAACATAAACTAAGCTGTTGACCAAAAGGCCATGGCCAAAAAGGGAAAGCAACACAACAAATGGCTACTTCCCATTCTCCCCCAGCTCCTCTCCTGGCACATTATTTCACTTATAATTCACTGTATCACAATTCCAGTGGTTCAGAAAGTTGACCCTGCCTTTAAACAGCTTGGGAAATTTCAGAAAATGATGTCATGACTTTAGAAGCTTCTGATAGGCTAATTGAGATAGTTTGAGTCAATTGGAAGTGTACATGTGTATGTATTTCAAGGCATACCTTCAAACCCAGTGCCTCTTTGCTTGACAATATGGGAAAATCAAAAGGAATCAGCCACGACCTCAGGAAAAAAATTGTAGACCTCCACAAGTCTGGTTCATCCTTGGGAGCAATTTCCAAACACCTGAAGGTACCACGTTCAACTGTGCAAACAATAGTATGCGAGTATAAACACCATGGGACCACACAGCCGTCATACCGTCATGGGGAGACAGGGTAGCCTAGTGGTTAGAGTGTTGGCCTATTAACCAGAAGGTTGCGAGTTCAAACCCCTGAGCTGACAAGGTACAAATCTGTCTGTTCTTCCCCTGAACAGGCAGTTAACCCAGTGTTCCCAGGCCGTCATTGAAAATAAGAATTTGTTCTTAACTGACTTGCCTGGTTAAATAAAAAATACCCCTCAGGAAAGAGATGTGTTCTGTCTCCTAGAGATTAACATACTTTTGTGTTGAAAAGTGCAACTCAATCCCAGAACAACAACAAAGGACCCTGTGAAGATGCTGGAGGAAACAGGTACAAAAGTATCTATATCCACAGTAAGATGAGTCCTATATTGTCATAACCTGAAAGGCCACTCAGCAAGGAAGAAGCCTCTGCTCCAAAACCGCCATATAAAAGCCAGAATACGGTTTGCAATTGCACATGGGTACAAAGATCGTACTTTTTGGAGAAAGGTCCTCTGGTCTGATGAAAGAAAAAATAGAACTGCTTGGCCATAATGGCCATCGTTATGTTTGGAGGAAAAAGGGGGAGGCTTGCAAGCCAAAGAATACCATGCCAACCGTGAAGCACGGGGGTGGCAGCATCATGTTGTGGGGGAGCTTTGCTGCAGGAGGGACAGGTGCACTTAGCAAAATAGATGGCATCATGAGGCAGGAAAATTATGTGGATAAATTGAAGCAACATCTCAAGACATCAGTCAGGAAGTTAAAGCTTGGTCACAAATGGGTCTTCCAAATGGACAATGACCCCAAGCATACATCCAAATTTGTGGAAAAATGGCTTAAGGACGACAAAGTCAAGGTATTGGTGTGGCCATTACAAAGCCCTGACCTCAATCCTATAGAAAATGTGTGGGCAGAACTGAAAAAGTGTGTGCGAGCATGGAGGCCTTACAATCCTGACTCAGTTACACCAGCTCTGTCAGGAGGAATGGGCCAAAATTCACCCAGCTTATTGTGGGAAGCTTGTGGAAGGCTATCTGAAACATTTGATCAAAGTTAAACAATTTGAAGGCAATGCTACCAAATACTAATTGACTGTATGTAAACTTCTGACTCACTGGGAATGTGATGAAAAAAATAAAATATTAAATAAATCACTCTCTGTACTATTATTCTGACATTTCACATTCTTAAAATAAAGTGGTGATCCTAACTGACATAAGACAGGGAATTTTTACTCAGATTAAATGTCAGGAATTCTGAAAAACTGAGTTTAAATGTATTTGGCTGAGATGTATGTAAACTTCCAACTTCAACTGTATCTACAGTACTAAATCCATGTGTATGTATAGTGCGTATGTTATCGTGTGTGTGTGTGTATGCTTCACAGTCCCCGCTGTTCCATAAGGTGTTTTTTTTGTCTATTTTTAAAAATCTTATTTTACTGCTTACATCAGTTACTTAAGGTGGAATGGAGTTCCTTGTAGTCATGGCTATATGTAGTACTGTGTATCTCCCGTAGTCTGCTCTGGACTTGGGGACTGTGAAAATGTTGTAGCATGTCTTGTGGGGTATGCATGGGTGTCCGAGCTGCGTGATAGTAGTTAGAGAGACAGCTCGGTGCATTCAACATGTCAATACCTCTCATAAATAAAAGTCGTTTTGAAGTCAATCTCTCCTCCATTTTTAGCCAGGAGAGATTGACATGCATTTTATTATTAGCTCTCTGTGTACACCCAAGGGCAAGCCATGCTGCCCTGTTCTGAGCCAATTGCAATTTTCCTAAGTCCTTTTTTGTGGCACCTGACCACGTGACTGAACAGTAGTTAAGGTGCGAAAAAACTAGGGCCTGTAGGACCTGCCTTGTTGATAGTGTTGTTAAGAAGGCAGAGCATTGCTTTATTATAGACAGACTTCTCCCCATCTTAGCTACTACTGCATCAATATGTTTTGACCATGACAGTTTACAATCTCGGGTTACTCCAAGCAGTATAGTCATCTCAACTTGCTCAATTTCCACATGATTTATTACAAGATTTAGTTGAGGTTTAGGGTTTAGTGATTGTTTTGTTCCAAATACAATGCTTTAAGTTTTAGAAATATTTAGGGCTAACTTATTCCTTGCCACCCACTCTGAAACTAACTGCAGCTATTTGTTGAGTGTTGAAGTCATTTCAGTCGCTGTAGTAGCTGACGTGTATAGACACTGGCTTTACTCAAAATCAATGGCATGTCAAGAGTAGAAATTGAAAAAAGCAAGGGGCCTAAACAGCTACCCTGGGGAATTCCTGATTCTAACTGGAATATATTTCAGAGGCTTCCATAAAAAAACACCCTCTGTGTTCTGTTAGACAAGTAACTCTTTATCCACATTATAGCAGGGGGTGTAAAGCCACAACACATACCTTTTTCCATTAGCAGACTATGATCGATAATGTCAAAAGCTGCACTGAAGTCTAACAAGACAGCCCCCAAAATCATCAATTTCTCTCAGCCAATCATCAGTTGTTTGTGTAAATGCTGTGCTTGTTGAGTGTCCTCCCCTATAAACATGCTGAAATTCTGTTGTCAATTTGTTTACTGTGAAATAGAATTGTATCTGGTCAAACATAATTTTTTCCAGAGGGTTACTACGGGTTGGTAACAGGCTGATTGGTCGGCTATTTGAGCCAGTAAAGGGGGCTTTACTATTCTTGGGAAGCGGAATGGCTTTAGCTTCCTTCCAGGCCTGAGGGCACATGCTCTCTAGTATTCTTAAATTGAAGATGTGGCAAATAGGAGTGGCAATATCGTCTGCTAATATCCTCAGTAATTTTCCATCCAGATTGTCAGACCCCAGTGGCTTGTCAATGTTGAAACAACAATAATTTTTTAATCTCTTCCACACGGACTTTACAGAATTCAAAATTATAAATCTTGTCTTTCATAATTTGGTCCAATATAGTTGGATGCGTAGTGTCAGCGTTTGATGTTGGCATGTCATCCCTAAGTTTGCTTATCTTGCCAATGAAAAAGTCATTAAAGTAGTTTGCATTATCAGTGGGCTTTGTGATGAATGAGCCATCTGATTCAATGAGTAATGGAGCCGAGTTGGCTTTTTCCCAAAATGCCATTTAAGGTTCCCCAAAGCTTTTTGCTATCATTCTTTATATCATTTATCTTTGTTTCATAGTATAGTTTATTTTTATTTAGCTTAGTCACATTATTTCTTAATTTGCAGTATGTTTGCCAGTCAGTTGGTCTGACAGATTATTTGCCATACCTTTTGCCTCATCCCTCTCAACCATACAATTCCTCATCAATCCAAGGGGATTCAACAGTTTTTACAGTCATTTTCTTAATGGGTATGTGCTTATTAGTAACTGGAATAAGTAGTTTCATAAATGCGTCAAATGCAGCGTCTGGTTGCTCCTCATTACACACCAGACCAGCAAATATTCTTTACATCATCAACATACGAATCACTACAAAACTTATTGTATGACCTTTTATGCACTATATTAGGCCTAGCCTTTGGAACTTTTCCTAGATACAGTATGGCTATTATATTGTGATCACTACATCCTATGGATTTGAATACTGCTTTAAAGCAAATATCAGCAGTGTTACATTTAACATTTACATTTAAGTCATTTAGCAGACGCTCTTATCCAGAGCGACTTACAAATTGGTGAATTCACCTTCTGACATCCAGTGGAACAGCCACTTTACAATAGTGCATCTAAATCATTAAGGGGGGGTGAGAAGGATTACTTATCCTATCCTAGGTATTCCTTGAAGAGGTGGGGTTTCAGGTGTCTCCGGAAGGTGGTGATTGACTCCGCTGTCCTGGCGTCGTGAGGGAGTTTGTTCCACCATTGGGGGGCCAGAGCAGCGAACAGTTTTGACTGGGCTGAGCGGGAACTGTACTTCCTCAGTGGTAGGGAGGCGAGCAGGCCAGAGGTGGATGAACGCAGTGGCCTTGCTTGGGTGTAGGGCCTGATCAGAGCCTGGAGGTACTGCGGTGCCGTTCCCCTCACAGCTCCGTAGGCAAGCACCATGGTCTTGTAGCGGATGCGAGCTTCAACTGGAAGCCAGTGGAGAGAGCGGAGGAGCGGGGTGACGGGAGAGAACTTGGGAAGGTTGAACACCAGACGGGCTGCGGCGTTCTGGATGAGTTGTAGGGGTTTAATGGCACAGGCAGGGAGCCCAGCCAACAGCGAGTTGCAGTAATCCAGACGGGAGATGACAAGTGCCTGGATTAGGACCTGCGCCGCTTCCTGTGTGAGGCAGGGTCGTACTCTGCGGATGTTGTAGAGCATGAACCTACAGGAACGGGCCACCGCCATGATGTTGGTTGAGAACGACAGGGTGTTGTCCAGGATCACGCCAAGGTTCTTAGCGCTCTGGGAGGAGGACACAATGGAGTTGTCAACCGTGATGGCGAGATCATGGAACGGGCAGTCCTTCCCCGGGATGAAGAGCAGCTCCGTCTTGCCGAGGTTCAGCTTGAGGTGGTGATCCGTCATCCACACTGATATGTCTGCCAGACATGCAGAGATGCGATTCGCCACCTGGTCATCAGAAGGGGGAAAGGAGAAGATTAATTGTGTGTCGTCTGCATAGCAATGATAGGAGAGACCATGTGAGGTTATGACAGAGCCAAGTGACTTGGTGTATAGCGAGAATAGGAGAGGGCCTAGAACAGAGCCCTGGGGGACACCAGTGGTGAGAGCGCGTGGCGAGGAGACAGATTCTCGCCACGCCACCTGGTAGGAGCGACCTGTCAGGTAGGACGCAATCCAAGCGTGGGCCGCGCCGGAGATGCCCAACTCGGAGAGGGTGGAGAGGAGGATCTGATGGTTCACAGTATCGAAGGCAGCCGATAGGTCTAGAAGGATGAGAGCAGAGGAGAGAGAGTTAGCTTTAGCAGTGCGGAGCGCCTCCGTGATACAGAGAAGAGCAGTCTCAGTTGAATGACTAGTCTTGAAACCTGACTGATTTGGATCAAGAAGGTCATTCTGAGAGAGATAGCGGGAGAGCTGGCCAAGGACGGCACGTTCAAGAGTTTTGGAGAGAAAAGAAAGAAGGGATACTGGTCTGTAGTTGTTGACATCGGAGGGATCGAGTGTAGGTTTTTTCAGAAGGGGTGCAACTCTCGCTCTCTTGAAGACGGAAGGGACGTAGCCAGCGGTCAGGGATGAGTTGATGAGCGAGGTGAGGTAAGGGAGAAGGTCTCCGGAAATGGTAAAGTTAGTAGTGTTAGTAAAGATGTGATCTATACATGTTGATGATTTAATTCCTGTGCTATTTGTATCTACCCTGGTAGATTGACTGACAACCTGATCTAGGTTGCAGGTACTGGTTACAGTTTGAAGTTTTCTCCTGGGTGGGCAGCTTGATGATAGCCAGTCAATATTTAAATCACCCAGAAAATATACTTCTCTGTTGATATCACATACATTATCAAGCATTTCACACATATTATCCAGATACTGACTGTTAGCACTTGGTGGTCTATAGCAGCTTCCCATAAGAATGGGCTTTAGGTTATGTAGATGAACCTGTAGCCATATTACTTCAACAGTATTTAACATTAGATTGTCTCTAAGCTTTACAGGAATGTGGTTCTGAACATCACCTCCATTGGCAGTTCTTTCTTTTCAGTAAATGTTTTAACCATGTATTGCTACCACTGTATCATCAAAGGTATTATCTAAGTGAGTTTCAGAGATAGTCAGAATATGAATGTCATCGGTTACAAGCAAGTTATTGACTTCATGGACCTTGTTTCTTAGGCTACATATGTTAATATGGGCTATTTTTAGCACTTTTCTGGGTTGCTTGATTGTTTTTAATGCTTTACTTGGAAGATTATCAGAGGTAGACTTAGTCATGTTATTTACATTGGAGCTGATAGTGCAGGGTGAGCTGCATAAAGTGGTCTTCCTACTGTTGCACGCTGCCTCAGTGCGAACAGTGTAACTCTTCTTTATACGCTCATGATTGCTGATTACCATAGCTGTAGGATAAACATATGTATTCGGTGCAATTAGGGGTACATAAATTAAATTACTTACATTGTGCTTGCCAATGACCCCAACATCATGTACATTTGATGCAGCATTATGACAACTCATTGTCACAATGGTAGGGATTAACTGAGCTGGTCTTGAATCATTTACCAGTCATTGTTTCAACGCAGTCCAGGAGCCAAGATGATTTAGATGGATTTGTCATTCCTGTAGAGTATCTTCTGTTTCCAGAAGGTGTCAAAGTTGTCAATAAAACAGACTTCAGCAGAGCTACAGTAGTCTTTTAGCCAGATGTGTAATGCAAGCAGTCTGCTAAATCTTTCATACCCGCGGCCCAACAATGGTACCGAACCTGAAATTATTGGCAGTTCTTTAAAATCAATTTTCAAATGTTCCGAGCTAGCCCTCCTAATGTCATTTGACCCCACATGGACTATGACAGTGTCAGCTCTCGGCATCTGTGATAGAACAGTCGGAAGCAGCCTTGTTATGTCCTGTACTTGGACTCCTGGGTAGCACAGGGTTTTTGCCTTGGGGACCGAGATGTTTCTCACCATAGAGCTGCCTATGATGACAGCTGGTGATGTTGAATGGGCCAGTCTCTCAGGCAGCCTCAAGGTCTGGTGAGGCTGGGAGCTCCAAGGATCTGAACCTGAGGTAGAAGCCACCTGTTCAGCCAGCCTTTTCCTGTTGTTCACGATCAGCTCCTCTTGCTCACATTGAGGGAGAGATTGTTGTCCTGGCACCACACTGCCAGTTCTCTGACCACCTCCCTATAGAGGCCATCTCATCGTTGTCGGTGATCAGGCCTACCACTGTTGTGTCATCAGCAAACCTAATGATGGTGTCGGAGTCGTGTTTGGCCATGCAGTCGTGGGTGAACAGGGGATACAGGAGTCATGTTTGGCCATGCAGTCGTGGGTGAACAGGGGATACAGGAGTCGTGTTTGGCCACGCAGTCGTAGGTGAACAGGGAATACAGGAGGGGACAAAGTACACACCCTGAGGGGCCCCAGTGTTAAGGATCAGCGTGGCAGACGTGTTGTTGCCTACTCTTACCACCTGGGGGCGGCCCATCAGGAAGTCCAGGATCCAGTTGCAGAGTGAGGTGTTTAGTCTCGGAGTCCTTAGCTTAATGATGAGCTTTGTGGGCAATATGGTGTTGAACGGATGTTGCTCACGCACACACACACACACATTTTACACATGCACCCAGTAACGCAAATTTTATGGTACTATAATCAACTCATGATGCAAAAGTGCAGTCCTATTTCGTTGGGATTTTGAGCAATGCGCGAACAAAACAGAGGTATTTGGACATAAAGATGGACGTAATCAAACAAAACAAACATTTCTTGTGGAAGTGGGAGTCCTGGGAGTGCATTCCGACAAAGATCAGCAAAGGTAAGTGAAGATTTATAATGCTATTTATGACTTTTGTTGACTCCACAATTTGGTGGTTAACTGTATGGCTTGCTTTTGTGGCTGAACGCTGTTCTCAGATTATTGAATATTGTGCTTTTGCCGTAAAGCTTTTTTGAAATCTGACACAGCGGTTGCATTAAGAACAAGGTTATCTTTAATTCTATGTAAAAACATGTATCTTTCATCAAAGTTTATGATGAGTATTTATGTTATTTGATGTGGCTCTGCAATTTCTCCGGATGTTTTGGAGGCATTTCTGAACATGGCGCCAATGTAAACTCAGTTTTTTGGATATAAATATGAACATGATCGAAAAAAACATACATGTATTGTGTAACATTGAGTCCTGGGAGTGTCATCTGATGAAGATCGTCAAAGGTTAGTGATTAATTCTATCTATATTTCTGTTTTTTGTGACACCTCTCTTTGGTTGGAAAATGGCTGAATGCTTTCTGTGACTAGTTGCTGACCTAACAAAATTATATGTTCTGCTTTCCCCGAAAATACTTTTTGAAATCGGATAAGGTGGTTGGATTAACGAGAAGTGTATCTTTAAAATGGTGTAAAATACTTGTATGGTTGAGGAATTGTAATTATGAGATTCCTGTTGTTTTGAATTTGGCGCCCTGCAATTTCACTGGCTGTTGGTGAGGTGGGACGCTAGCGTCCCGAACGATCCCAGAGAGGTTAATGACTGCATGGAATGGATACAAATACAAGGCAAAAGTTACTGCTGCAGTCTAGACTCCATACAAGTATATTTGCCTCTCCTCATCACGCTCTGAGCAAACTTTTAGTAAGAGTATCAACAAAAAATACATTGTACAAAATGTACATGTTCATATTTTCAAAAGACTCATTACATTTAATAAATGTTGTACACCAATACACTAATAATTTGCTAATAAGTGCAAAATATGTGTACTATTGTACCATTATACCTGAAGCATACTAATGGAGCAACAACGCCATTTTTAACATACCCGGGCAAGTAACAAAATGCACGACAGCTAACTAGGCACATTACAGTTTTTCTCAATTGCTAAAACACTAAAACCCATTTGGCTGAACAAAGTTCTCAGTTGCCTGGACTCATTTAGCTAATTATGCAATCTGTTGTCAATACCTTAAACCATTTCACATGGTAAAACACAGTCCGTTGTCCATACCTTAAACCATTTCACACAGTCTGTTGTCAATAACCATTTCACATGGTAAAACACAGTCTGTTGTCAATACCTTAAACCATTTCACATGGTAAAACACAGTCTGTTGTCAATACCTTAAACCATTTCACATGGTAAAACACAGTCTGTTGTCAATACCTTAAACCATTTCACATGGTAAAACACAATTTGCAGATCTCACTTTTCAGCAAAACTCTAAACACATTCTCATTCTCAAAACACATTCTGCACTCTAATGCACATGTCATCCATACTGGTAAACACAAGTGGCAACAATCAAATACAAATAGAGCAAACATGTCATTGATTGAACACAACCACTCAAAATTTATTTCACCTGTTTCAAATGATGTGACACAACCAATATAAGCCAGTTCAGAGAGCAAACAGGTTGTTTAAGGTGGAAAGGAGAAAGTCTGAGAATGAATAGAAGAAACAATGTGAGAGGACAAGGACAAGTGCGTATGCGAGCTGGGCGACGAGGAGGAAGAGGAGGGCAAGAAAAAGGAAGATGAAGAAGAAGACAAAGAGTGGAAATATTTGATGAAATTCTAGCAACAGTTATAGACCATGTTCTTGTCCATGGACTGACAGAGGGAAGCAGGACTTAGAGTGCAACCCAATTTGAGCCTATATTCTGTGTCCACCATAGTAAGGACATTCAGAGAAGAGAACAGGTACATACTACTGTATTTTTGTAATTGCAAATTTACTGTACTACACTATATACAGCTGTTTCAATAGACATTTGTAAAGTTAATCACTGTATGTATTGTACTGCATGAATATGTTTTGTAACTGCACAACTACTTTTTGTAGAATTGCAAGGCTGCCACATGCAGGTGGAAGGACCGCTATATTCACTCGGGAGCAAGAGGCCGTTATAGTTGGCATGGTTCTTCAAGATAATGCAATAGGACTCAGAGAAATCCAGGAACGAGTGATACAAGACAACACACACTTCCAGGGAATCGACAGTGTGAGTATTTCCACAATTGACCGTGTCCTCCATCGTAACAGGATGCGAATGAAACAAGTATACAGAGTACCTTTTGAGAGCAACTCACCAAGGGTGAAAGAACTGAGAGCTCAGTATGTGCAAGTAAGTGTACATTCAGGAACATTTACTGTAATCCAGATTGTCTACAGTACTTACACATACTATGTGAATGACATTACTCTTCAGTACATACAATGTATGTGAATCAGAAGCCTAATTGTACTCTACAGTAATGCACTGTCTCTGTACGACTTACAAAATCCTACATACAGTATATTGTATTTCTACACAGACAATATTTGACTTAGAATCCTTGGACAGACCCCATGAGTTCATCTTTGTTGATGAAGCAGGCTTCAATCTAACAAAGAGGAGAAAGAGAGGCCGAAACATGATTGGACAGCGGGCCATTGTTGAAGTCCCTGGTCAACGAGGTGGCAATGCCACAATCTGTGCTGCTATCAGCAACCATGGTGTTCTACATCACCACGTTACACTCGGGCCATATAACACCCAGCACCTTCTAAGATTTATTGCCAATCTAAGAGATATTTTATTTGAGCAGCAGGTTAAAGAGCAGCAGGGTCAAGAGCTAAATGAGAATCCCATTCCCACCTATGTGATAGTGTGGGACAATGTCAGTTTCCACTGAGCTGCTCAGGTAAGGGAATGGTTTAACATCAATGGGCAGTTTATGAACTTGTACATCCCTCCATACTCGCCTTTCCTGAATCCGATTGAGGAGTTTTTCTGATGATGTTTTTCTGAGATGGAAAGTGTATGATAGACAACCCTAAACCAGAGTAAATCTGCTGCAAGCCATGGATTTCGCCTGTGGTGATATAGGTGAGGAATCATGTCAGGGCTGGAAACGGCACACAAGAGGCTTCTTCCCCCGTTGCCTCAGGAGGGACAATATTGCTTGTGATGTCGATGAAGTGCTCTGGCCTGACCCATCCCAAAGACAAGAAGAAGCACATTGATCACATGTTTACTCCTTTGATTTGTGTCCCTTTTAGTATTGTATACTGTAGTACAGTGCATTGTAGACTGTATACTGTACAATGGACAAATTGTATGGCCCTGAACATTGTGCTTTCCATTTATTAACAGTACTGACTGCTCAATAGATTTTGACTGGTTGCAGGTTCATATCAACAAAGAACAAGAATTACAGTATCACAGAGACAAAGGACAAGTTTGTGAGATGCAGGGTACAGTACTGTAAAAATAGGGGTACAAGGAGGAGGAAGAACAAAAAACAAAATTGCAAAGAGCAAAGCAGAGTAGTAATTTCTGATCAATTTTGAGCTACTATGATAGAACATGTTTTCGTTCATCAAAAGACAATGACGGAAAAATATGAATATTATTTTAGATATAATCTCCATTATTTCCACAGAGCTGGTGGCGCAGCAGGTACTTCAGGTACCTAGCAACCAAGAGGTTGTGAGTCCAAATCCCAAGTGAGGTTGATTCACAATTAATGTCACAATGTTCTAAAAACATACCTGGAACATACCAGGAACTAGATAAAACCTGCAGGGCACCATGACTGTTTAAATTGAAGTAATGCCAGTTATGCATTTTAAAGTAAAATATTCTCAATTCCATTTGACACCTGGTTTTTCACGTCCTCAAATGTTGTTACATGTAGTTTCATGTTATCATATGTTGAACTTTTGCATCCCCATGTTGTCACATTTATTTCACGAGATCATGTTTTCACTTGCTCACATGTTGTCACGTGTAGTTTCATGTTAACACATGTTGAAATTTTGCATCCACATGTTTAAATGTGAAAAAATGTGTTTTTTCCAGAAGGGTAGTTATAGTGTCCCATCAATTCGAAATGTATAGGGGACAGATTGGAGAGGCAGCTAGTCTTAATTGTGAATGCATTTTGAGCATTGTTTCATGTCCTTTTGATCTGTTTTGCCCTGTAGTCGCTGCAAGTATAGAAGCCTTTGTTTAAGACCTCTAGAAGTGCAAGTGAAATAAACCACCAAATATTAATTAATATGTCGTAGTGTGCAATCACTTTACCAAGCAGTCAACCTGCTTGCGCCAATCCCTTGTAATTACAGCAAAATACTGTGAAAAACATATCCTCAAATCATTTTATTCATCCATTATGATTACGGTAGATGTACTGTAATATGAAATACAATATTTTACTTGCCACTGAGCTGCCTGTAAGTTACTGTAAAAATTACAGCAACCCCTTTACAGTGTTAAAAATAAATAATTTTGGGGAAAAATAATATGAATTGCCATATTAGGCATAACTACATTTTATGTTGCTTTTCTTCCACCCAAGCCTTATACACCTGAGTCATAATTAGTTGATTAGTTTGAATCAGTTGTGTTGGGGCTTGGCTGGAGAAAAAATGGTATACTGTGGCTCTCTAGGAACAGTTGGCGACACATTTAAGGATAGACTTAGTAGGCCTAAGTCACAGTTTATGCAAGCAACATAGTTAGTTTATATGCTATAAAAAAAATACATAGAATGCTGAAAAAATATATAGAATGCCTGTTTAAGTGAGAAGCATAGCAACATCAAGGCAACTTTGTAACAGCTGACTCTGTTTTTCCAAAGCCACACAAACCCTTTAGCAGCTGAGTCTACCTTTTAAGACATCAATCAAAAAACATGTTTTCAGTATCCTAATGTTGTTTTTGTTTTGTATTTTCTGATTGATTCAGTGTGAGCATTCAACAAGCTTTAGACAAAGGTTTTCCACAGGACTGAAAACTCCAAAGTTCACTCAAAAAGTTGATAGTTCTGAACTTTGATTTCGTTTTTGTTGTTTTAAATATTTAAATTGTATTCATGGTATATGAAACATTCATTGGTTAAAAACTCATTGCTCATTGCTCAGTTATCACTTGGCTCATGTAAATTCCATTTAAACATCATAAGGCCAACATCCTCATAGTGTTCACATTTCTCTCATGTAAATGTTGTACAGTAGCTACATAAAAATAAATATTTTCAATAATTTTTTGGGGAAATATTCAGTATTTCCTCTTTTCTTCATTAGCATGCTGATGATTTGACGTTGGACAGGAATTTTTAATACATGTTGTTTAGTATATTTAGTACATTTAGTATGTTTAGTTTAGTTTCTCTGTGGGAAGCAAGTTCTTTTAAAGTTATATGTGATTTGGTTTATGTAGATACACATTTCAATGTTGTTAATACACAAAGTAACCAAAAACCTAACCTTATTTGCATATTCATAATGAGTCTGGACTTCACCTAAAAACACCATTTTCGATCTCAAAAGGTTAAATTAACAAATTACTATAGTAAATGCTTATTAAGTGCCAAATTAAGTAGCAGGGTGGCTATAAATCACCGTGTGACAGTGAGCTTGTTGTGTGCAACAGGGTGTGGCAATTGAATGTAAGCCTGTCTATCTATGGATTGACGTGTTCTCCCTTCCCACAAAAACACATGAATTTCACGTGATCACATGGGAAGTGTTGTAAAAACACATGTTTTCATGTGATCACCTGTGATGTTATTTGAAGTTAATGTGATATCGTGACAACATGTAAAGCAACATGTGATAACATGAAGTGCAGTGGTCATGTGAAGTGTTCCAACAACAAGTTTTCATCTGATTTCACGTCAAATGTTATGTGAAATCATGTGTTTTTTCAGTAAGGGATCACATTAAATAAATAAATAATAATCTTCAGAAAAGATTTTGTCAAAGCAACAAAATAACGAGGGCTTTACAATGATGGTGTGAAACTTGGAGAAATGTTAGTATTAAGTGGGTTGAAATCTTCCTAGGAAGTAACATGTCAAAATGCAGATTTTTTAGCAGTTTATCAAGCCTTTATTAATAAAAAAAAATCTGATTTATTGTTTCATCCATGTGGTCTATATTAAAGGGCACTTCATTTGATATAACAGGCTTTTAAAATGCAATATTGGTCCACAATTTCTACTTAAAATGGGGAAGCAAAGGGCACTCTTAAGGATGTTCCTCAGTCATCAAAAGGACTTCGGCCATGTTCTTGGTGACTACTTACATTATTTTGATTTTACAGATCGTCCATAGAGAGTTGCCCTGAGAGCTGGTCCTTGTTTGACTTTATCCAATCAAAGTGAGTGAGGCCTGGCTCATTGATGCGCTGGCTGATCTCAGACCTGTGGCTCTTCGCGTCCCCTGTGTGCTCCTGATAAGGGAATGAATAGTGGCTGCACATTTCCTCCTTCCCCTCTCCTCTCCTGATGTCAGTGGTTTTGGCCGACCCTCCGCCAACCCATGTGACAGGATACACATCGGCTGGATTAAGGGGGCAGCATCCATGTCTCTGTGTCACTGTTCTTCCATGAGAGACACCTGAATACACCACAGCCAGATCCCTCTCTCCTCTCTGGACTGTACAGCTACTTTACACCACCTTTTCGCCCTGGGATAGCAAACTATGCACTAGCTACGATGGCATCCAGTCCATCCCTCGCTGTGCTCATGTGCCTTATGCATGCTCTCCGCTGCACTGCTGAGATAGGTATGTAGAGTTTTATTCCACTTTAATTGGTTTCATGCAATGGTTAAGCAATCTGTATAATGAAAATGTTACAAATTATATTTGTTGATATGCTTTACCAATAAACGGAAGACAAGGTTGAGGCTGCTAGAAAGTAACAATATTTTTGTAGACTGGTAATATATATATCCAGAATTTCTAGGTCCTTCAGTAAGTTTTGCTTCATTGGCAGACACAGTGAGATATATTGTGATGGAATCTATTCCAGGAGTCACGAGTGAACCATTTGACGAGCTAGATAACGTTTAGAATATTTTAAGGCGTTTTTGATGCTTTTAGATATAAACATTAAAGTGGCCTATTTTTTTGAGTGGCTTAAAAACACATGTATTTCAATTGTAGTTACATACACTGTGAGTTCTTAAAAATGATTGAAAATTATTTGAATGCTGTAAACAGGTATAACAGCTGTAAGTGCAGAAAATAAGAAAGTACAACAAATATTTATATACACATGCTTTCTTATGCAACTTAGTGTAGTTGGAACTAAAAAGTTGTGATTTTTATAAATTTTTAAATACAGTTCCTGTACAATTAGACACAATGTCACAGTTCAATAGCATTGCAGTGCTGTTTATGAGAGCAGTTGTAGAGCCTGAAAGAAGGATAAGACCTTGGATAGATCACATCATTGTCCTTAGTTTCAAGTATCATTGTCACATGTGCAAGTACAGTGAAATGCCTTGCTTGAAAGCTCTAACCCCAACAATGCAGTAATCAATAACAATGTAATACTAAAAATAACAAGGTCCTGTAGAACAAAAAACAGATACAAAAAAGATAAGAAATAAGAAGACCCTTATCCCCCCTGCTGCAGACAGCAGCTCCTTCCTGATCTACAACCAGGATCACAACAAGTGTGTGGTGGCGGTGAGCGCCAGTCAAGTCACAGTGGCTCCCTGTGACCACACGTCCCAGAACCAGCAATTCCGCTGGGCCTCACAGTCTCGTCTCCTCAGCATCTCCCTGAAGCTCTGCCTGGGGGCTCAGGACCTGAAGGACTGGGTCAAGGTGCTGCTCTTCCCCTGTGATGAGAAGAGCGAGCTCCAGTACTGGCAGTGTAAGAACGAGACCCTGTTCGGCCTCAAAGACAAGGCGCTGCACTTAAACTATGGCAACCGCAACGAGAAGAATATGATGATCTACCAGGGATCTGGGTCTTGGAGCTGGTGGAAGATGTATGGTACTCAGAAAAACCTCTGCTCCAAGGGCTACCAAGGTAAGTCAGCTACAAGACACACTCACTGTCACTGGAGGTTGGAGATTGGAGGTAGGAATCAGAAGTGTAAGATGCTGTTGTCATAAACTTTCTTAAAGCCAGGGAATGAATGTCTGACCTGGGATGATTTATACTGTTAACAATGTGTTTTTTTCCCTACTAGCACTGACTGATAGCTGATAGCTACTTTATTAAGGAAGAATGCACTATGATTGAGATACAGTATGTGGTTGTCCCACCGAGCTATCCTATGATGAATGCACTATCTGTAAGTCGCTCTGGATAAGAGCATCTGCTACATTACAGAAATGTTAAATGTAACAAACTGTTTTGTCCCCTTCATCAGAGGTGTTCACACTAGGGGGGAATGCCTTTGGAAGTCCCTGCCAGTTCCCCTTTCAGTTTGGGGAGAAGTGGTATGCTGAGTGCACTCCGCAGGGGCGCTCAGATGGACAGCTCTGGTGCGCCACAGAGACAGATTACAATAAAGCCAAGAAATGGGGCTTCTGTCCCTCGAAATGTGAGTCAAGCCTCACAATTCATGTTATGTTTTTTGTCATTTACTGCCATCTTCCAGTGATCAGGAAAAGGGTCAGCAGGTGACACCTGTAGAAAATCATGAGCCGTATGTATCACGCATCTCAGAGTAGAAATGTTGATTTAGGATCAGTTTTGCCTTTTGATCAAAATGAATAAGGACACAAAGTGACCTGATCCTGGATCAGCATTCCTACTCTGGGATGCTTTCTGAATACAACACAGTTCCTAAAATAAAAAGGTAAAATAAATTTGACTCATGGGAGTACACAACCCTCTAATATGAGTGGCCTACTCTATACTAGACTCTGATGAGTCTGTAAAAACAAGGCAAACGACCAGGGTTTAAGATGTGGGGATGGTATCCAATTAAAACAATGCCATAAAACACCCTGCAAGCCTGTGATAGGGACAGATTCCTCATTAAAACAGAGGCTACACATGGAATTCTTCGATTTTCCTGTTTTTCCGTGACCTCGCTGGAGGTCAGGATTGGCCAGGTCAGCGCTGACGAGGTCTGGTCTCTGACCTCCTGACAGAAAAACACAAAGGCTTTCTCTAGTTCCCCTAGCTGTGGACGCAGCTCTGTGTCTCTTTACCCTTCCATCCTGATTGGAGCTCATTCCTGTGTTTCCCCTGACACAGCTCCAAAACTGGGACAGGAAAAGGAAGGAAGCCCCCTTTCACTGAGGTTCCTGGTGAACTGCCACCATAGTCACAGATATGAGGGGCACTTCTGTCATGACGGAAAGTGATAGAGATGAACAGAACACGATTTGATTCAGTTCTTGGACTGTTATTGATGATTTCTTTTTCCCACCTTAAGTGTGTCCTAACGTTTCCGTGTCCCCCTCAGCGTCCTCAGGATGGGACAGTGACCCAGTGACTGGTGTCCTGTACCAGAGGAACACCCAGTCTGTGTTGACCTGGCACCAGGCGAGGAAGAGCTGCCAGCAGCAAGGAGCTGACCTGCTCAGTATAGTAGAGCTCCACGAGCAGACCTACATCTCAGGTATATGTACAGTCAGACCTGGTCAGACCTACATCTCAGGTATGTACAGTCAGACCTGGTCAGACCTACATCTCAGGTATGTACAGTCAGACCTGGTCAGACCTACATCTCAGGTATGTATAGTCAGACCTGGTCAGACCTACATCTCAGGTATGTACAGCCAGACCTGGTCAGACCTACATCTCAGGTATGTACAATCAGACCTGGTCAGACCTACATCTCAGGTATGTACAGTCAGACCTGGTCTAACCTACATCCTCACCTTGATTTAGAGATAATTCAATCTGATACAATCAATTCCTTTTAATAATATCACACTACTCCCGTGGACGTATTGTGATGCTTTTTATTAATGCAGGGTTGACCAATATCCTGGGCACATCTCTGTGGATTGGACTGAATAGCCTAGACTTTGAGGCTGGATGGCAGTGGAGCAATGGAAACCCATTCAGATATTTAAACTGGGCCCCAGGTGAGTGCAACTGCATGCAACACATCATACTATACTTTACAGCCTAGGGAACAACTGAGGTTGTCCAAGTATGTTATGACTTCCAATGTTGCAGGAAGACAATTAATAAACACATGGGTCAATATTTCCAAAAGGACATCCATCAACTGAACCCGGGCTCAGCTGTGCAACCCTGAATGCTGGCAAGGCCTCGAAATGGGAGACCAATGAATGTTCCAAGAAGCTGGGATATATCTGTCGCAAAGGAAACTCCACTACTCTGGCCTCTGCCCCTATAGGTAAGAGTTGAATCATACAGTACATAACAGTCATGACCTACACACAATTTTTGACTTAGTTCAAATGCCATGCAACACAAGGTTAACAACACCAGGTCAGGTTGTGTAGGGTAGGGTAAACTGAACATTTATATATTAGTGCCCAATTTCACTAAGTGTCTCAGAGTAGGAGTGCTGAACTAGTGTCAGTTTAGCATTTTAGATTATAATGAATAAGGTTACATGGACAGGGCGGGCTGATACTAGATCAGCACTCTCACCCCGAGATGCATTATGAATACGGACCCAGAGGTTGTTTGGATCAAACAGATAAAACCTTACAGTCTACCACTTTCTGGACATTCTACCTTCTCTCTGACTATTGAACTTTGACCCCCCTCAGTAGGAAAAGATCAGCCCACCTTCTGCACCAGTCACTGGATTCCCTATGCAGGCCACTGCTACTACCTACAACGTACCAAGAAGATGTGGAGGGATGCCCTGGCCGCCTGCCACAAAGATGGAGGGGACCTGGCCAGCATCCACAACATAGAAGAACAAAGCTTCATCATCTCTCAGTCAGGATATAGTGAGCACACTATCCATGTTGTAGCTACAGTTACCTCTATATCTGATAGATCTGTTATGCACTTCAAGGATCTTTCTCATGGGTTGTCATTTCTATCAGTTTTGAAAACAACTCTGAGATGTGTCCCAATAAAAATCTGGGTATTTGGATTGACAAAGAGTTTATGTTTAAAAAGCATGCGGATGAGCTAGTTAAAAAGCTATTTAATTTTATTTTTGTTAGATCTGGCATCTCCCTAAATAGCAGGCAGCAGATTGTACCGTCAATATTCCTGCCTGCTCTTGACTATGGTGACACCATTTACCAGGTTGCAGTAGCCACTAGTCTTAAACGTTTGGATGCCTTCTACCATAATTTCCTTCACTTTATCACAGGTGACAATTTTAATACTCACCACTGCATCCTGTATCAAAACGTTGGCTGGTCCTCATTGAAGTCCTGTAGATCACTTCATTACTCCCTTTTTATTTACAACGTTCCACTACACAAGCATCTAATTTACCTAACTTTGTCGCTAAAGTATAAAAGAATAGGCGACCAAACCCGTCACAGTGATCTCTACCTATTTTGGTAAATCCTGCTTAAGCTTTAGTGCCCCCCATTGTTGGAATAACCTGCAAAATTCCTTGCATCTTTATTTCCTGGTGCCGTTAAAGCAGTTTAGGATGCTGGTGTTAAATTCATTCATTGTGAATTGCAGTTGTTTTTATTGATGTAATGGTTCATTTGTTGAAATGGTAGTATTGTAACTGTACCTTGTCAACTTTTTATTCGTCTTGTTTTCTTTGGAATGTTCATTTTCTTCATTGTGAAAATGTTTGTACTCAGGGCATGATTGTGAATGAGACCCTGGTCTAAATTGGGCTACCATGAATAAATAATAATAATCATAATGTCACCTCAGCAAATTTGATCAGCCAAAGGCAACGATAAGTATATCAGGTGTTTATCACTGTCTTCCTGGCTCTGACTCTTAATGTCCATCTGCTTGACTTCAGCGGCCACAGATGAGCTGTGGATCGGCCTGAACGACCAAAGGAACGCGCTGCTGTTTGAGTGGACCGACCGATCCCATGTGACATTCAGCCACTGGCAGACAGGGGAGCCCTCCCACGGTGCCAACCTCCAGGAGGACTGTGTCCTGATCAGAGGAAAGGTAACATTCACATTGGTCCCTCAATGGACAGACTAGATTCATGCTAATGCTAACACTAACGCTAGCTAAATGCTTACACCACAGATTTTGTATAACTAATCCTAACACTCGCTATATGCTAGTGCTAGGTAACTGCTGACGCTAGATAAATGCGAACACTAGCTGAATGCTACGGCTAGCAATGGCAATGATGACAACGTTTAACAGTGGTGTCAACGCAGTAATAAATGTGGTATTGTGACAATGTGGACTCCATATTCTCTCACAGGATGGGAAGTGGGCTGATCATTTGTGTGAGAAGACCTACGGGTACATGTGTAAGAAAAAGGCCTCCACCAAACCGGTGGCAGGTGCCCCAGAGGAAGATAGTCCAGGATGTAAGCTGGTGAGTGAGGTCATTTCCTGTTTGTTGAAAGGGAGAGTACAGTAACTAATGAATACAGAATTATATCACATGAAATGGAAGCTTGAAAATGATTCTAGATAAGGACTAGAATGGTGTCATCTTGACTGACAACGATTCACCAGTAGGAGGATAATTGTTTCTGTATTTTTGTCATCAAGGGCTGGATCCGGTATGGTTCTTACTGCTACAACATTGGATCAGAAACCAAAACATTTGATGAGGCCAAGCAGACCTGCCAGCGGAGTGACTCAATCCTGGTGGAAGTGGCTGACAGGTACGGTATCACATCATGACCATTTTATAAAGATAAGATATATTTGACTCACTTATTTGAGTCACATCCTGGACAAGATAATAGCAATAAGTTGTCAGATAATAGATTTAATGTGTGTGTGTTTGTTGGTTTGTAGGTATGAAAATGCCTTCCTGGTCAGTTTGGTGGGTTTGAGGCCGGAGAAGTACTTCTGGACTGGACTTTCCAACATGGCGGATATCGACACGTTCACATGGACTACCAGTTCGGAGGTCAAGTTCACCCACTTCAACGTGGGTATGCCAGGTACAGTGTCCTTTTCCCACAATGGTGATTGATTGTAGCAACTGATGATCGATTGTAGCATGAACTGTCATTGCTATGATGTCTGCGGTATTAGAGGACTACTTTCTCCCACACCTTAACTGCCTGGCAAATGTCAGAACTAAATGAAACTATTAAGTTTTCTCTCGCCTTTCTGTGTGTTTGAAAAAAGACAGAAAACAAGGCTGCGTAGCTATGACAACTGGAATGTTTGCTGGTCTGTGGGATGTGGTCAGCTGCAGCAACAAGGAGAAGTACATCTGTAAGAAAATGGCGGAGGGCGTCACATCAACAATGGCCCCTCCCACCACGCCGGCACTGAGCTGTCCTTCTGGGTGGTCACCTGTTGCTAAAAGGAATGTCTGTTACAAGGTACAGTTGGGGTATATGCTGTACATGTTCTGTATGTGAAACAAACACTTTGATCAGTGAATTTAAGTGAATAGTTATTGTTTTTATCAGTAATTTAATCAATGAGCATGAAATCATTGATAATCCTTTATTATAATAATTAATTAATAATTCATCAATAATCATTTTCTCTCCCCTCAATAAGCTTTACAGAAAAGAGACTGAAAACAAGAAGTCATGGTCAGAGTCGCGGGAATTCTGCAAGGCCATTGGTGGTGATCTAATGAGCATTCACAGTGCCACAGACCTGAACGGCTCTCCGTAAGTTATCCTCATAACTGTCTCTGTTGCCATGAGTATCAGTCAAAACCAGTGTGGTCCTATTAACCACGGTCTGTGGTTGAAGTCAAAATCAGCACGGTCGTAATAACCACTGTTTATGGTTGAAAACCACACAGTCATAATAACCACTACCTGTGGTTTCCATTCTCTCTGTTCAGGTATCATTCCTCTGATGCAGCCTGGATCGGCCTCAACAATCTGGATCCCTCCGCAGGTTTCGTCTGGGCTGACGGATCAGCAGTGAGTAGCCTGCCACCTCATCTTTACTGTGATATTCCTTCTCCTTGCAAGTAGTTTATTACTCACTACTCTTGTTTCAATCATTGATTTGCAGTCATTGTCTTTAAAGGGAATGAAAGTTCATACTGTACTATGGTGTCCATATAAGGACAGCCTCAGCCTGAGGCTAATATGGACACCATACAGTGCTACGGTGTAACATTATTCCAATGTTGTTCTCCAGTTCAGCTATGAGAATTGGGGATTTGGAGAACCAAACGACTACAACAATAACGAAAAATGCGCAGAGGTCCAGTTTTACTACGGACGCCACTGGAATGATCGACACTGTGATGCCTACAATGACTGGATTTGCGAGATTCGCAAAGGTACAGTAGACCATATCTGCTGGAGCACTGACTTCACCAGCCACTGGGCACAGATGTCAATTCAACATCTATTCCACGTTGGTTCAACGTCATTTCATTGAAATCACGTATAAACAACATTGATTCAACCAGTGTGTGTGCCCAATGGGCATGTAAGTCATGAAACTATTGATGAACATAGAATTTTGACCCTCAACCTTGCAGATGTGCTCACCCAAACTTTTTTTGGTATCCACAGGTGTTACCCCAAAGCCCCATCCCACTCAAGTTGAGCCAGGTAATGCATAGGATCTTAGGAATATGTCCAGTTTCCTGTTTCTCATTCCTCCACTTCCTGTCTCCACTTCCTCCTTCTCACTATCCCTGCTCTCCTTCAAGCTCTTGGCCTTTCCCTTAAGTCAAATTAATCACTGCACATAATGTATAGCACACCATCTATCATTTAGTTTGCGAAGCATAGTTCAACACAAACACTAAGAGAAAATGTACTATTAAAAATGCCAAACAGGAAATGTACTCCTTTTTTACATGCCTTTTCAGTGTACAACACGACAAAGGACGGCTGGATTGAGTACAACGACACTCAGTATTTCTTCAACACTGAGAATCTCCCCATGGACGAGTCGAGAGAATTCTGTAAAAAGAACTTTGGTGACCTGGTGGTCATTACTGCAGAGAGCGAGAGGAAGTTTATATGGAAACAGGTAGACACTTCTATACTGAACAAAGATATAAATGCAACATGAAAAAATGTCAGTTCAAATACAGTACCAGTCAAATGTTTGGACACACTTTTTCTTTATTTTTACTATTTTCTACATAATAGAATAGTAGTATACACATCACAACTATGAAATAACACATATGGAATCATGTAAACAAATCCAAATATATTTTATATTCTTTAAAGTAGCCACCCTTTGCCTTGATGACAGCTTTGCACAATCTTGGCATTATCTCAACCAGCTTCACCTGGAACGCTTTTCCAAGTCTTGAAGGAGGTCCCAGATATGCTGAGAACTTGTTGGCTGTGTTTCCTTCACTCTGTGGTCCAACTCATCCCAAACCATCTCAATTGGGTTGAGGTCAGGTGATTGTGGAGGCCAGGTCATCTGATGCAGCACTCCATCCCTCTTCTTCTTGGTCAAATAGCCCTTACACAGCCTGAAGGTGTGTTTTGGGTCATTGTCCTGTTGAAAAACAAATGATAGTCCCACTAAGCGCAGACCAGATGAGATGACGTATCGCTGCAGAATGCTGTGGTAGCCATGCTGGTTAAGTATGCCTTGAATTCTAAATAAATCACCAACAGTGTCACCAGCAAAGTACTATTACACCTCCTCCTCCATGCTTCATAGTGGGAACCACCCATGCGAAGATCATCCGTTCATGTACTCTGCGTCTCACAAAGACACAGTGGTTGGTCTCAGCAGACCAAAGGACAGGTTTCCAGTGGTCTAAGGACAATTGCTCGTGTTTCTTGGCCCGAGCAAATCTCTTCTTATTATTCTGTACACCACCCCATCTTGTCACAACACAACTGATTAGCTCAAATGCATTTAGAATGAAAGAAATTCCACAAACGAACTTGTAACAGGGCACACCTGTTAATTGAAATGCATTCCAGGTGACTACCTCATGAAGCTGGTAGAGAGAATGACAACAGTGTGCAAAGCTGTCATCAAGGCAAAGGGTGGCTACTTTGAAGAATCTCAAATATAAAATATATTTTGATTTGTTTAAAACGTTTTTGGTTACTACATGATTCCATATGTGTTATTTCATAGTTTTGATGTATTCACTACAATGTAGAAAATAGTACAAATGAAGAAAAACCCTTGAATGAGTAGCTGTGTCCAAACTTGACTGATACTGTAAGTAAATCAGTCAATTTAAATAAATAAAGTAGGTCCTCATCTATGGATTTCACATCACTGGGAATACTGATTTGCATCTATTGGTCATAGATACATTGAAAAAAAATGTAGGGGCGTGGATCAGAATACAGTTAGTATCTGGTGTGCCCACCATTTGCCTCTGGCAGCATGACACATTTCAAAAAAAAAAAAAAAAAAAAAAAAATCTAAATCAAAAATCAAATTTTATTTGTCACATACACATGGTTAGCAGATGTTAATGCGAGTGTAGCGAAATGCTTGTGCTTCTAGTTCCGACAATGCAGTAATAACCAACAAGTAATCTAACTAACAATTCCGAAACTACTGTCTTATACACAGTGTAAGGGGATAAAGAATATGTACATAAGGATATATGAATGAGTGATGGTACAGAGCAGCATAGGCAAGATACAGTAGATGGTATCGAGTACAGTATATACATATGAGATGAGTATGTAAACAAAGTGGCATAGTTAAAGTGGCTAGTGATACATGTATTACATAAGGATGCAGTCGATGATATAGAGTACAGTATATACGTATGCATATGAGATGAATAATGTAGGGTAAGTAACATTATATAAGGTAGCATTGTTTAAAGTGGCTAGTGATATATTTACATCATTTCCCATCAATTCCCATTATTAAAGTGGCTGGAGTTGAGTCAGTGTCAGTGTGTTGGCAGCAGCCACTCAATGTTAGTGACATAGAGGTGATCAGGCTGGTGATTGTGGCCTGTGGAATGTTGTCCCATTCCTCTTCAATGGCTGTGTGAAGTTGCTGGATATTGGCAAGAACTGGAACTGTCTGTCGAACAAGTTGATCCAGAGCATCCCAAACATGCTCAATGGGTGACATAACTGGTGAGTATACAGGCCATGGAAGAACTGGGACATTTGCAGCTTCCAGGAATTGTGTACAGATCCTTGCAACATTGGGCCTTGCATTATCATGCTGAAACATGAGGTGATGGTGGTGAATGAATGGCACGACAATGGAACTCAGGATGTCGTTATGGTCTATAAAATGCAATTGTGTTTGTTGTCAGTCGCTTATGCCTGCCCATACCATAATAACCCCGCCACCACCATGGTGCACTCTCTTCGCAACGTTGACATCAGCAAGCCGCTCACCCACAAGACGCCACACAAGTGGTCTGCAGTTGTGAGGCCGGTTGGACGACATTCTCTAAAATGACATTGGAGGCGGCATATGATAGAGAAATGAACATTCAATCCTCTGAAAACAGCTCTGGTGAACATTCCTGCAGTCAGCATGCTAATTGCACGTTCCCTCAAAACTTGAGACATCTGTGGCATTGGGTTGTATGACAAAACTGCACATTTTAGAGTGGCCTTTCCTTGTCCCCACCACAAGGTGCACCTGTATAATGATCACACTGTTTAATCAGCTTCTTGATATGCCACACCTACCTGGTGGACGGATTATCTTGACAAAGGAGAAATGCTCACTAACAGGGATGTAAACAAACGTGTGCACTAAAATTGAGAGAAATAAGCTTTTTTTGTGCGTTATTGAACATTTCAGAGATCTTTCATTTCAGCTCATGAAAGATGAGGCCAAAACTTTACATGTTGTGTTTATACTTGTGTATATGCAGTCCTGTGACGTCCGAAAAGCTTTGGTTCTTGGGATCTGATAAAGAGAGGATTTTACACTATGACAGGATGACATCAAGTGTCACTGAAATGTTCAATGTTCAATCTAGAAATGGTTGTTTCCTCAAAGAGTTGCAACTTTTTTCCAGATATCTAGAGGAACCGAGGGACAATATTACATTGGAATGACCGTTGGTTTGGATAAGTCTTTTAGGTACGTAAAATGACTGTTGACTGTTCTCTGGACATTTAAAACAGCCTGAAGTCCTACCACCTCTTTTCAGAGATATTTGTGCATGAGCATGTTTTGTTTGTCACAGTCCAGTGTACATACCTGAAATCTGTGCTTCTCTGCCGAGTGGAGAAACGTGTGCTTTCAAGGTGTGTAGTTGATTGAATAGATGCTCAACGTTCAGACTGGGTTTGTGTACTGTATGTTTCAGCTGGTTGGATGGGTCTCCTGTTGTGTTTACCGCGTGGGATCAAAACGAACCCAACTTCGCCAACAACGATGAGAACTGTGTGACGATATACAAGAGTATGGGTACGTCTAATTCCAGAGGGATTTAGCAGTTACGCTCTCGTTACAGTGTTGTTATACTGCAACGTCCATGGGACTTTCACTAACATTCAGGGGACGCTCCCAGGATGTCATTTTGTAAGCTGGGTCTATATCGGGTTGTGTCTCTTTGTTTCTCTGCATCTCTAGGGTACTGGAATGACATCAACTGTGGAGTAGAGCTGGCCTCCATTTGTAAAAGAACCACCAGTTTCACTAACACGACCATGGCCCCCACCACTGTACCCAAGGGAGGTTGTGCCCCAGAATGGATTGCTTTCCAGGGGAAGGTAACTGCTACACTACTACAGTACCACCACCACATACTATAAAATCATACAAGGACATCCTTCTGTAATCTACATACACCTGTACGTACGGTACACCAGCAGAGAGAACCTCACACAAACTACTTTCCTTATCATGTGATGACCCAATGTGATGCTGACCTGTGTGTGGAGAGTCATTGTCTACATCCCAAATGGCACCCTATTCCCTTTATAGTGCAATACTTTTGACCAGAGCCCATGCACTATAGAATCCAGTTTGTTTGCTGTTGTAGCGTGTGATGTTCCAACACACAGCGTGTTGATGCATCATGTTTCCACAGTGCTACAAATTCATTGGAGACAGCGATAAGAAGCCGTGGCAGGAGGCCAGGACCTACTGCATTAACCAGGGAGGGAACCTGGCCTCTGTCCTCAGCGAGAAAGAGCAAGGTGGGTGAGGAGGCCATCCTTCTAGAGGTTAGAGCTTTGGGTAAATGAAAGGTTGCTCAATCGAATCCCCGAGCTGACAAGATAAAAATCTGTCGTTCTGCCCCTGAACAAGGCAGTTAACCCACTGTTCCTAGGCCGTCATTGTAAATAAGAATTTGTTCTTTAACTAACTCGTCAAGTAAAATAAAGTTTAAATAAATAAAAGTGTACACCGCACCGCCAAATCTACCTGAGACAATGGCATTGCCCAAGGTAGAATGAAATAGAATGAACATTGAAATTCTAAAAAGTAATTTAGCATAAAACCATGCTATTAAAATTCTGTCAAATTTTGTGTGTTCAATTATATTGAGGATTTGTGCAATTATAAGCATGCAACAAGAAATCTTATAGACATTGGTTAACAAGTGCCAAATAATTGAAATGCTAACCAATGGAACAGGGGTTGATAATCCTTTGCATGTAAACAGTATATATGGATTCACTTGTTGACTCTTCATTGTTCTGACTGGTCTTCCTCCCAGCATTCCTTACCACCCAGATGCTTGGGAATCCTCAGGACATTTGGATAGGTCTGAACGACATCAACTGGGAAATGCGCTTCCTATGGACGGAGGGGAGAGGGGTTTCCTATACCAACTGGGCAAAAGGGCATCCAACGTCAGTGCCAGACGGACGATATTCATTTATGGAAGAGGTACAAGACTTACAGTACTGAACACAGATTAAGTGACTTCCTGGAAACAGATCAAAAATAGTTCTGAAAAGAGAATCCCCCTTGAAAGTAGGTAGACTAAAATCTACTTTCAAGGAAGATTCTTTATTGAGAATGACTTTTAATCCAGAACTGCGCCTTCAATCTGGGTTTGGGAACCTTTACATGTTAGGCTTTGGGATTTTGATTGACTTATTGTCAATAAATCCAAATGCAAAACAGCCTTAACCAGTCAAATGAGAATTCTGGAGAGGGATCTAACCTTTTCATCTCCTTCCCAATCTCTCTTCCAGGTGTTTGACTGTGTGGTTCTGGTGGGCAGCTCTCAAAAACAGGCAGGAATGTGGAAGGTCGAGGATTGCTTATTATCCCGTGGTTTCATCTGCAAAAGGAATATTGGTGAGAAGAATCCATAGTTCAGTGAGGCTGCTCTTGGTTTGCAAAATTCCAGTAACTTTCTTTCCAGAAATCCGTAAATCCTCCAAGCAGCATTTTATTTTTTTTTATTTTTTTATTTCACCAGGTAGGCTAGTTGAGAACAAGTTCTCATTTGCAACTGCGACCTGGCCAAGATAAAGCATAGCAGTGTGAACAGACAACACAGAGTTACACATGGTGTAAACAATTAACAAGTCAATAACACAGTAAAAAAAAGAGATTCTATATACATTGTGTGTAAAATGCATGAGGAAGTAGGCAAATAATTACAATTTTGCAGATTAACACTGGAGTGATAAATGATCAGATGGTCATGTACAGGTAGAGATATTGGTGTGCAAAAGAGCAGAAAAGTAAATAAATATAAACAGTATGGGGAAGAGGTAGGTAAAATTGGGTGCAGCGATTGGTTAGCTGCTCAGATGGCAGATGTTTGAAGTTGGTGAGGGAGATAAAAGTCTCCAACTTCAGCGATTTTTGCAATTCGTTCCAGTCACAGGCAGCAGAGAACTGGAACGAAAGGCGGCCAAATGAGGTGTTGGCTTTAGGGATGATCAGTGAGATACACCTGCTGGAGCGCGTGCTACGGGTGGGTGTTGCCATCGTGACCAGTGAACTGAGATAAGGCGGATCTTTACCTAGCATGGACTTGTAGATGACCTGGAGCCAGTGGGTCTGGCGACGAATATGTAGCGAGGGCCAGCCGACTAGAGCATACAGGTCGCAGTGGTGGGTGGTATAAGGTGCTTTAGTAACAAAACGGATGGCACTGTGATAAACTGCATCCAGTTTGCTGAGTAGAGTGTTGGAAGCTATTTTGTAGATGACATCGCCGAAGTCGAGGATTGGTAGGATAGTCAGTTTTACTAGGGTAAGTTTGGCGGTGTAAGTGAAGGAGGCTTTGTTGCGGAATAGAAAGCCGACTCTAGATTTGATTTTAGATTGGAGATGTTTGATATGAGTCTGGAAGGAGAGTTTACAGTCTAGCCAGACACCTAGGTACTTATAGATGTCCACATATTCTAGGTCGGAACCATCCAGGATGGTGATGCTAGTCGGGCGTGCGGGTGCAGGCAGCACATGGTTGAAAAGCATGCATTTGGTTTTACTAGCGTTTAAGAGCAGTTGGAGGCGACGGAAGGAGTGTTGTATGGCATTGAAGCTCGTTTGGAGGTTTGATAGCACAGTGTCCAAGGACGGGCCGGAAGTACACAGAATGGTGTCGTCTGCGTAGAGATGGATCAGGGAATCGCCCGCAGCAAGAGCAACAACATTGATATATACAGAGAAAAGAGTCGGCCCGTGAATTGAACCCTGTGGCACCCCCATAGAGACTGCCAGAGGACCGGACAGCATATCTGGAGAACCTGCCAATATTTGGCAAGTTATCGATAACCCTAGTTGAGGCTGTTCAATTCCAATTCTTCGGTATGTGGTCCAATAGAGTATCCCTCTTTAGGTTCCCCTCCAACAAGTCTCCTTTGGTTTCAGATTCTCAGATTGTGGTCCCTGCCACCACAGAGTCAACGAAGACGTTCTACAAGCTGGGAAATGACTCCTTCAAACTGGTGGTCCAGAAGATGAACTGGGACGAGGCCCGGAGGCAATGTAAAGCAGACGATGCAGAGTTGGCTAGCATCCTGAACCCCATCACCCAGGCCTTCATCACAATGCAGAGCCACAAATACAATGAGCCCATGTGGATCGGCCTCAACAACAACTTGGTAAAAGTCTTTAGTATTGACATTGCTCTATGTCAATCATTTGGGTTAGAGAGACTAAATATTCTAGACAATATGTTGATCAGACTAACTATAAATATGGAGATTTGTGATCTTCAATTTCCTCTTTACTAGGCCCAGTAGTTAAAAAATTACCTAACTTGTTGGACTCTGGCTTTGGTTTAAGAGCTAGTGCAGCTCCAAAGAGGACTGAGCATTGATATGATCTCCCACTGTTATCCATTGGATCTCCTACTCTGACGTGTTCATTTAAGAAACCAAAGTGATTTTGTGTTTGAAAAACTGCAAGCTTTCAGCTGGACCTTGCCCCCATTGTGTTTTGTTGTCTTTGTCTCTGTCTCTCAGACTGAAGGGCGTTTTAAGTGGGTGGATAACTGGCCTCTATCTTACACCAAATGGGGTGAAGATGAGCCAAAGAACAATATGGCCTGTGTTTACATGGATACGGACGCCAAGTGGAAGACAGGCGACTGTAGTAACACCTACTCCTCACTGTGCAAGAGATCACCAGGTCAGACAAGGCCTTTACTCCATTTACCCACAATGTCTGTGTTTAATGCCTGATCAATCCAAAAGTGTGTCTTTTAAAAGTGTTGTATGCAGTAATGTATCAGTTTTGCCGACATTGACCATATACATCTCATGTACATCAACTTCGGTATGTGAACCTCTCTGGCCTCTTTTAAAGACATTGCCCCCAGCCAGCCCCCTCAGCTCCCTGGCAACTGCCCCGAGCCCAAGAAACGCAAGACGTGGGTTCCCTTCAGGGGTTACTGCTACGCCTTCCTCAACTCTGTGGTGGACAACTGGGCCCACGCCACTGTGGAATGTCTCCGAATGGGTACACACTTCTCCTCCTTCACACCAACTGTCATTCAGACCAGAATGGAATAGCGTCCCAAACGGCATGCTATTCCATGGTCAAAAAGTAGTACACAACATAGGAACTGGGGTGCTATTTGGGACATACCCAATGTCTTAATTGAATGTAGAGCATATTCATTAATTGAATGCAAGAAATTCAAAGTGATTGATGGTGATGATGAATATGTGTAGTAAGTTTCTCTGACAACAGGAGCATCCCTGGTGAGTGTCGAGGATCCCTTGGAGGCCAGATTCATCCAGGAGAACCTTGAGCTACTGCAGGATGGATCCAAGTCATTCTGGATTGGCATGCACAAGAGCCACGAAGGTAAGTACCTATGGTTATAAAATTCAGCAAAATTTCCCAAAATTCCCAACCAGGATTTCTGGAAAATCAAGGAATTCTTGAAAAATTACCGGAATTTTGAAACCCTATCAGAGCATTTTACTGACAACCCATAACATTGAGGCCGCTGGCTCAAAAAGCCTTTTCCCTCGAATATAAAACATGTTTAACGAGCAACATCAACTTAAATGAACAAATGGCAAGTACAGTACCTACCCATCTCTTGCAATTCTAAGATTATGTCCCATTTCACAACCATGTTTATTGATTCATAGTTGTTCAATGACAATGAATCACCCATGTCAAAGGATATAGGTTTGACCCATTGTTCTTGTTCCAGGCGACTGGATGTGGATTGACAACAGTGTGGTGGACTATACCAACTGGAAACAAGGGATGCCAAAGAGTGAACAATGTGTGGAGATCCAGTCTGATAGTGGTCTGTGGAGCACTAACAGCTGCAACCGGTACAAGTCGTACATCTGCAAAACAGCCAAAGGTGAGTTGGACTCAGCTGATAGATTCAAGTATTTAAGATGGGATGATATCAGAGTCATTATTCCAGTCATCCTGTGTTTGTTGTATCAGCTTAGAATTGTCTTGCAATTATGTTTTGTGAACAACTTTATCTCTTTCTTTTGCAGTCATCACACCAACAGAGAAGCAACCAGTTGTTGGTGAGTGTCTCACAGCAGATATAATTGGTTAGCGTAAAGAATGATACATTTGATCAGTTTTGACAGTCAAATCAATGCTTTTCTTGCTCCAGGGCATAGTCCTGGGATCAGTTTCCCCTCACCCAATCCGTAACCATTAGTGGAGAAAATGCAAAACTGACCCAAGATCAGCGTCTAGGGGCAACTTCACTCTAATCCACATTTCTGAACATTATACAGAGACTAAAACCAATCCCACAATAATTTTGCCAATAACACTGTGACTTCCTTTCTTCTAGCTCCCCTAGTGGAGGAAACTCCCCATGGTTATGCCGGCATCGCTGTAGCAGTCGTCTTGGTGATAATCACAGTGGTAGGACTCGGTGCCTTCCTACTCCGCAAACGGATACCTACCCCCGTCCTGGGAGAGTGTACTTTCGACAACACCTTGTACTTCAACAACCCCATCCGCTCAACAGCCACTGTGGACACCAAGGGCCTGGTGGCCAACATAGAGCAGAACGAAACAGCTTAGACAGGACACAAAGAACCACCAACAGGTGAAAACACTTTTGAGACAAGTTTTGGTATGAAAAATACCCCAAAAGCATGCTGCTGGTGTTAAGGCCTACCCATTCTGAGATTGCAACTAAATCTGAAACCATTTACGTATTATCTTTGTTAATTGTCTTGCTCTGTAAATAATGGGTGAACATCATATGCACTTTGTGCATATCAGCATCAGTTGTCAAGGATACAGTCCAGATGTACAGCTAAGATTGCATATGCAACCCTTGCACAAATTATAGAATCAACAACAGTCATTTTGTTTGGTTTCATGGAGCCTTGTACAGATTTATTTGGTGTGTGAAATTGAAGTTCAAAATACAACCACTGTACTTTGCTTTGTTTTTGCCAAGTTATATTGTAAATATATGCTCAAAGAGAGAGAAATAAAGTTTTGAAACAAATGTCTTTGACCTTATACTCTTACTCACACATTGCATGCTATATCAATACATACTGAATCCAGGCGCATTTAGAGGATTAATACAAAATGTTTGGAACTATATACAGTAATTGAGGTACACTTAAACACAGCTATCATCACTAAGAGGCAGATTAAAGAGGTTATTGGATCGTTCCACCAATTCGGTGACTTTTAAGAAGTGTGACATGGTCCCCCCAAAAAACTTTTGATTTCACCTAATTTTAACATTCTGTCATTAAGAGTACATGATCAACTTCATAAAAAACATGTTTTCCCTTTTCAAGAGGTAAATAAATAAAAAATGACTACGGTTTGACCATAACAGGGTTGACAAATTTCATCATAAGTCAGCCATAAAACCCCTTGTGACAAGAGTAATCCAAGCTAACAATTCTAGGTAGAGAGAACATTATTGTAATGTTACCCGTAATGTCCAGTTTTCCGTTACTCAGGGGAACATTCTATATATAGTGTCTTCTGGAAGTATTCACACCCCTTACAGCCTGAATATAATATTTATTAAATGTAGATTTTGTGTCACTGGCCTACACGCTATACCCCAAATATTCCTAAACATGCATCCTGTTTGCGACAAGGAACTAAATGAATACTGCAAAATGAATGTGCCAAAGCAATTAACTTTTTCTCCTGAATAGAAAGTGCTTTGTTTGGGGCAAATTCAACATAACACATTACTGAGTAGCACTATTTTCAAACATAGTGGTGGCTCCATCATGTTATGGGTATGTTTGTAATCGTTAAGGTCTGGTGAGTTTTTCAGGATAAAAGAGAAACGGAATGGAGCTAAGTATAGACAAAATCACAGAGAAAAACCTGCTTCAGTCTGCTTTCCACCAGACACTGGGAGATTAAATCACCTTTCAGCAGGACAATAACCTAGAACACAAGGATCAAATGTACACTGGTGTTGCTTACCAAGAAGACTATAAGTGTTTCTGAGTGGTCGAGTGAATATCTATGGCAAGACCTGAAAATGGTTGTCGAGCAATGATCAACATCCAATTTGAGAGAGTTTCCTGAATTTTGAAAATAATAATGGGCAAATGTTGCACAATCCAGGTGTGGAAAGCTCTTAGAGACTCACCCAGAAAGACTCACAGCTATAAATCACTGCCAATGTGGTTATAATGACTCAGGGGTGTGAATACTTATGTAAATGAGCTATTTCTGTATTTCATTTTCAAGACATTTGCAAAAATGCGTTTTGACTTTGTCATTATTAGGTATTGTGTGTAAAGGTATTGTTTGATTTAACAAAATGTGGAATAAGAATACTTTCTGAAGGCACTGTATGTCAAAGTGTGTCAAATATGTATGTTTATAAACACTTTACATTAAATGCATTATTTGTGTAAACAGAGGGCAGTGAATGGATCAGTGGTTCACCAATCAGACCATTGATGTGCTCGGCCACAGCAACAAGGGGGTGATGTGTAATGATGAAACAAGAAAGTTTCTTTGGAACCATCAGGCAACACAGGAATGTTCATGCAATGTTCCCATAAAACGTGTCTCGAACATTCATATATTATATTCTGAGAACATGGCACCCATGTTTTGTGTATGTTTGGTGGAACATTGATGGAATATTCTCCTAACCCTTAGAAAACTTGACATATTAATTTTCTTCCAATGAAACATTAATATTGAATATTCTGAGAACACTGTAATCATGGTTCTGGGTAAGTTATGTTTGACATGAAGGGAATGGTCCCTGGAAACAGTTTTTTTATTAAATTGCCTGCCTATCTGTTCCTATCTGTGCCTATCTGTGCATAACAGGGTTGACGTGTTATGCTCGACCCGCTCAGTTTTCCACCACAAAACATGGGCAAATTGTTACAATTTGGTGGGTGGTGGTGTCAAGTGCAGAGAGCAGGTAATTCAGTTTGTGGATATTTTATTCCATAGACTGTGGAACCACGACATGCAAAACACCAGGGTGCATGAAACAAACCGTCCCAAAATACAACGGACTAAACTGTCCGGAAAAAATACTAATTACACTCATACACCAGATAACAGAAGACAAGCCCGCACAAATACCCAGCGGGCCTAGTGCCCTTAAATAGCCTACAAACAGCGAGGACGACCCGGAGGACGAGGCGCAGGGCAATCCGGGTGGAGGCGGTGGAAATCCCTCAAGAGGGAAGGATCTAAAATGTCCCTCCCCAGTACCCAGCACCTCTCCTCCAGACCGTACCCCTCCCAGTCCACGAGGTACTGCAGGCCCCTCACCCGGCGTCTCGTGCCCAGAATAGCTTGTACTGTGTCGATGTCCAGAGGGGGTGGAGGGACCTCCGGTACCTGACTGTCTTGTAAGGGGCCAGATACCACCGGCCTGAGGAGAGACAAATGAAACGAGGGGTTAATGCGATAGTAAGAGGGAAGTTGTAATCTATAACACACCTCGTTTATCCTCCTCAGGACTTTAAATGGCCCCACAGACTGCGGCCCCAGCTTCCGGCAGGGCAGGCGGAGGGGCAGGTTTCGGGTCGAGAGCCAGACCCTGTCCCCTGGTGCGAACACCTGGGCCTCACTGCGGTGGCGGTCAACGTCTCTCTTCTGCCGTTCACTGGCCTGCCTGAGAGAATCCTGGACTGCCCGCCAGGTCTCTCTAGAGCGCTGTACCCACTCCTCCACCGCAGGAGCTTCGGTCTGACTCTGATGCCACGGAGCCAGGACCGGCTGGTAGCCCAGTACGCATTCGAATGGTGACATATTCGTGGATGAATGCCGAAGTGAGTTCTGGGCCAACTCTGCCCACGGGACGTACCTCGCCCATTTTCCTGGCCGGTCCTGGCAATACGACCTCAGAAACCTACCCACTTCCTGGTTTACTCTCTCCACCTGCCCATTACTTTCGGAGTGATAACCAGAGGTAAGGCTGACCGAGATCCCCAGACGCTCCATAAACGACTTCCAAACCCGGAACGTGAACTGGGGACCCCGATCAGATACGATATCCTCTGGAACCCCATAGTGCCGGAAGACGTGGGTAAATAGAGCCTCTGCAGTCTGTAGGGCCGTAGGGAGACCAGGCAATGGGAGACGGCAGGACTTAGAGAACCGATCCACAACAACCAGAACGGTAGTGTTCCCCTGAGATGGGGGAAGATCAGTAAGGAAATCTACCGAGAGATGGGACCATGGCCGCTGTGGAACCAGGAGGGGTTGTAACTTCCCTCTAGGAAGGTGCCTAGGAGCCTTACTCTGGGCGCATACGGAACAGGAAGAGACATAGAGCTTCACATCCTTAGCTAAGGTGGGCCACCAGTATTTCCCCCTAAGACCCCGCACTGACCCGAAGACGGTAGTGTGTGAGCCCACCGAATCAATTTATCACGGACACCAAGCGGCACGTACCTACGACCGGTCGGATACTGTGTAGGCGCAGGTTCTACCCTCAACGCCCGCTCGATGTCCGAGCATAACGCATCCACCTCCACTATGAATTCTAACGAAGGGTCCGGATGCGCCAACACGGGAGCCTCAGTGAACAGCGCCTTCAACTGGTTGAAGGCTCCATCAGCCTCTGCCGACCACTGCAGACGCACCGGCCCCCCCTTCAGCAGTGAGGTAATGGGCGCCGCTACTTGGCCAAAACCCCGGATAAACCTCCGGTAGTAATTGGCAAACCCTAAAAACCGCTGCACCTCCTTTACCGTGGTCGGAGTCGGCCAATTACGCACGGCGTTAAGGCGGTCACACTCCATCATGGAGGGCCGAATGTACCCCTGTCTCAGACTAAACTGTGCGGAAAAAATACTAATTACACTCATACACCAGATGACAGAAAACAAGCCCGCACAAATACCCAGCGGGCCTAGTGCCCTTAAATAGCCTACAAATAAAAACACTAACTCAAAACAGGTGTACCCAATTACCCAATAAACAGAAAAAACGGAAAGGGAATTGATGGCAGCTAATAGGCCGGCGACGACGACCGCCGAGCGCCGCCCGAACAGGAAGAGGCACCATCTTCGGCGAGATTCGTGACACAAATGGCCAAATAGAGCCAACTCAACCGGCTTTTCCACTTTGATTTGACTATTAGATGTTCAATGATTCTTCTGAAAAAAAGACGTTTTTTCAAGGATAGGTTTCACGTAACAGGGTTGACCTTAAAATGAGGGACAGACATCAATGAATCCCTAACCACATGAAATACATAATACTCTTCAGAAATGACTGTCGAAGCAACAAAAGCACGAGAGCTTTACAATGATGATGACAACTTGAAGAAATGTTGGGGTTAAGTGGGTTAGAATCTTTCTAGAAGTCACAGAGGGTGCACTGAGAGTGCACAGAGGGTGCACAGAGGGACATTCTAAAATGCTGAATTTTGGCACTTCGGCAAGTTTTCATTCATATTAAAAACTTGATTGATTGAATCTTCCATGTGGTCTATATATATATATATATATATATATATATATATATATATATATATACTGCTCAAAAAAATAAAGGGAACACTAAAATAACACATCCTAGATCTGAATGAATTAAATATTCTTATTAAATACTTTTTCTTTACATAGTTGAATGTGCTGACAACAAAATCATACAAAAACAATCAATGGAAATCAAATTTATCAACCCATGGAGGTCTGGATTTGGAGTCACACTCAAAATTAAAGTGGAAAACCACACTACAGGCTGATCCAACTTTGATGTAATGTCCTTAAACAAGTCAAAATGAGGCTCAGTAGTGTGTGTGGACTCCAAGTGCCTGTATGACCTCCCTACAACGCCTGGGCATGCTTCTGATGAGGTGGCGGATGGTCTCCTGAGCGATCTCCTCCCAGACCTGGACTAAAGCATCTGCCAACTGCTGGACAGTCTGTGGTGCAATGTGGCGTTGGTGGATGGAGCGAGACATGATGTCCCAGATGTGCTCAATTGGATTCAGGTCTGGGGAACGAGCGGGCCAGTCCATAGCATCAATGCCTTCCTCTTGCAGGAACTGCTGACACACTCCAGCCACATGAGGTCTAGCATTGTCTTGCATTATAGGAGGAATCCAGGGCCAACCGCACCAGCATATGGTCTCACAAGGGGTCTGAGGATTTCATCTTGGTACCTAATGGCAGTCAGGCTACCTCTGGCGAGCACATGGAGGGCTGTGCGGTCCCCCAAAGAAATGCCGCCCCACACCATGACTGACCCACCGCTAAACCGGTCATGCTGGAGGATGTTGCAGGCAGTAGAACATTCTCCACGGCGTCTCCAGACTCTGTCACATCTGTCACATGTGCTCAGTGTGAACCTGCTTTCATCTGTGAATAGCACAGGGCGCCAGTGGCGAATTTGCCAATCTTGGTGTTCTCTGGCAAATGCCAAACGTCCTGCACGGTGTTTGGCTGTAAGCACAACCTCCACCTGTGGACGTCGAGCCCTCATACCACCCTCATGGAGTCTGTTTCTGACCATTTGAGTAGACACATGCACATTTGTGGCCTGCTGGAGGTCATTTTGCAGGGCTCTGGCAGTGCTCCTCCTGCTCCTCCTTGCACAAAGGCAGAGTTAGCGGTCCTGCTGCTGGGTTGTTACCCTCCTACGGCCTCCTCCACGTCTCCTGATGTACTGGCCTGCCTCCTGGTAGCGCCTCCATGCTCTGGACACTACGCTGACAGACACAGCAAACCTTCTTGGCACAGCTCGCATTGATGTGCCATCCTGGATGAGCTGCACTACCTGAGCCACTTGTGTGGGTTGTAGACTCCGTCTCATGCTACCACTAGAGTGAAAGCACCGCCAGCATTCAAAAGTGACCAAAACATCAGCCAGGAAGCATAGGAACTGAGAAGTGGTCTGTGGTCACCACCTGCAGAACCACTCCTTTATTTGGGGGTGTCTTGCTAATTGCCTATAATTTCCACCTGTTGTCTATTCCATTTGCACAACACTATGTGAAATTTATTGTCAATCAGTGTTGCTTCCTAAGTGGACATTTTGATTTCACAGAAGTGTGATTGACTTGGAGTTACATTTTGTTGTTTAAGTGTTCCCTTTATTTTTTTGAGCAGTGTATATATATTAAAGGGCACTTCATTTAATATAACAGGCTTTTAAAATTCAATATTGGTGCACAATTTCTACTTAAAATATCAAAGAGCAGTCATTTCGTGGAACCACCCTATTACACATATTTACGAGGACAGGAAGAGATGGAGAGAGAGAGGAGAGAGCTCAAATTAATGTTACCATTAGGACCACAAAGAGCCTCAGAAAGGAGAGCGGTGTGGAATGTCCAGTGTGCCCTTTAGGCTGTGCAACCCTGTCCAACAACACAAAGGAAACACAGTGCCTCAAAACCCACTCAAACCTAACTGTCAGCATGTCCTTAACTACACACACACACACACCAGTTACGGTAATTAACAACTTCTGAGAGAAATGAACAGACTTTGATTAAAATTCACTCCTTAACTCAGTCACTAAGTTAGTCAGTGAATCAAGTTAGTAAGACTAACTCAGCTAACAATTCTAGGCAGAAATAACATTTTTGTAATCCTAATGTTCCCCTAATATTCCCCTAATGTTTGTGTCTAGTTTTCCGTTAGTTCGTGGAACATTCTACATTCGCAAAAACCTTCTGCTAACCTTTTTAGCGTGTTTTGGTGTTAAAGTTAGGAGACCATTGCCTTAATGTCAAACATAACTTACCCAGAACGTGGTTACAATGTTCTCAGAATATACAACAATGTTCTAAAAGCATTTTATGGGACATTGCAAGAACATTCATGCATCCATTGTTCTGAAAAACAGCCCCAGAGCATTATTCCTCCTCCACAAAACTTTAGAATTGGCACTATGCATTTGGACAGGTAGTGTTCTCCTGGCATCCTCCAAATCTAGATTAGTCCGTCGGACTGCCAGATGGTGGATAGTGACTGATTCATAACTCCAGAGAATACGTTTCCACTGCTATAGAGTCCAACGGTGTTGAGTTTTACACCACTCCTGCCGACGCTTGACATTGCACATGGTGATCTTAGACTTGTGTGAGTGCGGATGCTGGGCCATGGAAACTCATTTCATGAAGCTCCGGACCCACAGTTCGTGCTAAAGTTGATTCCATGGGCAATTTGAGGACACAGTAGTGAGTGTTGCAACCGAGGACAGACCATTTTCACACGCTGCACCCTTCAGCAGTCGGTGGTACCGTTCTATGAGCTGGTGTGGCCTACCACTTCGAGGCTGAGCCGTTGTTGCTCCTAGACGTTTCCATTTCACAATAACAGCACTTACAGAAATGGGACAAACTAACTTGTTGGAAAGGTGGCATCCAATGACGGTGCCATGTTGAAAGTCACTGAGCGCTTCAGTACGGGCCATTATACTGCCAATGTTTGTCTATGGAGATTGCATGTCTGTGTGCTCTATTTTATACCTGTCAGCAACATATATGTATAGGGATAAGGTGACTAAGCAACAGGATAAAAGAAACAGATTAGCAGAAGCTAGTATGTGTGGGTGTGCGTGTGGGTAGTCAGTATAAATGTATGTGCATGTGTGAGTGAGCAGATGGCATGAGTCTGTGTGCGTGAGTGTGTAGGGCCCTGTGAGTGTGCATAGAAACAGTGAAATACAAAAAATAAAAGGTCAATAAAGATTAACTTAGAAATTATTGTAGCTATTTTGTTAGCTATTTATCAGTCTTATTGCTTGGGGATAGAATCTGTTGTTGGTGCCAGACTTGATGAACAGGTACCGCCTGCCAAGCTAAAGCAGAGAGAATAGTCTATGGCTTGGGTGGTTGGAGTCTTTTTTTCTGGGCCTTCCTACCATACCACCTGATATACAGTGTCAGTCAAATGTTTGGACACAACTACTCATTCAAGGGTTTCTTTATTTTTGCTATTTTCTACATTGTAATGTAATAGTGAAATCAAAACCATGAAATAACACATGGAATAATGTAGTAACCACAAAAGTATTAAACAAATCAAAATATATTTTAGATTCTTTAAAGTAGCCACCCTTTGCCTTGATAACATCTTTGCACACTCAGCATCCTCTCAACCAGCTTCATGAGGAATGCAGTCTTGAAGTAGCTCCCACATATGCTGAGCACTTGTTGGCTGCTTTTCCTTCACTCTGTGGTCCAACTCATCCCAAACCATCTCAATTGGGTTGAGGTTGGGTGATTGTAGCGGCCAGGTCATCTGATGCAGCACTCCATCACTCTCCTTATTGGTCAAATAGCCCTTACACAGCCTGGATGTGTGTTGGGTCATTGTCCTGTTGAAAAACCAATCATAGTCCCACTAAGTGCAAATTAGATGTGATGGCATATCGCTGCAGAATTATGTGGTAGCCATGCTGGTTAAGTGTGCCTTCAATTCCAAATAAATCACTGGCAGTGTCTCCAGCAAAGCAACCCCACAATCACAGCTCCTCCATGCTTTACGGTGGGAACCACACATACGGAGATCATCCGTTCACCTACTCTTCGTCACAAACATACAGCGGTTGGAAGCAAAAATAAATCAGACCAAAGGACAGATTTCCACCGATCTAATGTCCATTGCTCGTGTCTCGACCCAATTCAACCATGAAAGCCTGAGTCAAGCAGTCACCTCTGAACAGTTGAGATGAGTCTGTTACTTGAACTCCGTGAAGCATTTACAGTGGGGCAAAAAAGTACTTAGTCAGCCACCAATTGTGCAAGTTCTCCCAATTAAAAAGATAAGAAGCCTGTAATTTTCATCATAGGTACACTTCAACTAACACAGACAAAATGAGAAGAAAAATCCAGAAAATCACATTGTAGGATTTTTAATGAATACATTTGCAAATTATGGTGGAAAATAAGTTGCAAGTTCGGTTGCAAGTTCAAACCCCCGAGCTGATAAGGTACACATCTGTTGTTCTGCCCCTGTTCCTAGGCCGTCATTGAAAATAAGAATTTGTTCTTAACTGACTTGCCTAGTAAAATAAATAAAAATGAGCTGTTCTTGCCATAATATGGACTTGGTCTTTTACCAAATAGAGCTCTCTTCTGAGCCATCTTTTGTAGTAACCAAAAAATATACACTTTTTTGGTTACTACATGATTCCATATGTGTTATGGCATTTTATAGTATTCTACAATGTAGAAAATAGTATAAATAAAGAAAAACCCTTGAATGAGTAGGTGTTACAAATCCCTTTTGGCCCGACAGTCTAGGGGGGGATGGTAATGAGATCCGTAACATAACTCATACAAATTCTAATAGTGACAAAGTAAAAGTGAGAACGAAATAACTACGACAACTGAGATCTACCGTCAAACTCAGGGTTTATTAATAAACACACGGTAATGGGGGGGGGGGGGGCAGGAAAAGGGGCTGACCTGGACCCAAGGAAAGAAACAATAAGTATTCAAAAACACCCTTAGGCTAGACTAGCCTACTTTAACAACAGCTTACTAACCAAAAATACAGTGGGTGGTCCGCCCAGTTCTAACTAGTGTATTTAACAAAGTTTACCTACGGGTAGTGTATGCCCATGGGCGACTTGTCTTGGTTCCCCCTTTTCACACCAGCAAACACCATAACCAACAACAATACTCACAGGTGATGACAAAGTCCTATGGAGGTGCTCAAACAAAAGAGAGGTCAATACACAAAGCGAGTGAAACAGAGATCTACAGACATGGTATTTACAGAGAGATTGAGCTCCACATCAAACAACTGACAGGGTTTTTAAACAAAGGGAAAGGAACGGTGATTGGGTAGGAAACAGGAGGAGGTGTCTTCTGATTGATGATTGGTGACTGATTGGGGAGTGATGATTTTCACCTGTGAGGGGAGAAGGAGAGAAAAGAAACACACACGATACACACAGGATACTTGTATCCGTAACACTCGCACCCTTAAAAGAGCAACCCTAGGGATTGCGACCACAGTATTACAATGAATACTCACAAGAACAACAAAGTCAACCTTACAAAAATCATTACACACGAGACAAAGCATCTGCCAATACATTATCAGAACCCTTTGTGGCGGATCTCCAAATTATAATTTTGTACAATCAGCACCCAACGCATAAGGTGCTGGTTCTGGTTGTACATCCGGTGGAGAAACACTAAGGGGTTATGGTCAGTATATACTATCACTGGTAGGGCACTGGAACAGATATATACTTCAAAGTACTGCAGAGCCAACAACAAAGCAAGAGCTTCTTGTTCTATTGTCGCATAGTTTGTTTAACATTTATTAAATTTACGGGAAAAATAACAAACAGGATGATCCACTCCACTCTTGTCCTGCTGCAGTAGAACAGCACCAGCACCTCTGGCACTAGCATCTACTTCAAGTTTGAATGGTTGTTCAAAATCCGGAGCAGCAAGTACAGGTGTACTACATAAGAGGGCTAGCCGGACTGAGCAAAATCGGTCAATGGAGCAACTACCGCAGAGACATTTTTACAGAAGCTACGGTAGTAGCCAACCATCCATAAAAAGCGGCGTAGCTCTCGTCTGGTGGTAGGTGCAGGGGATGCAGTTATAGCCAAGACCTTGGCATCAACAGGGCGCACCTGTCCATGGCCAACCTCTTTACAGAGATAGAGAACAGTAGCCTTCCCAAACTCGCACTTTGTCAAGTTCAGGGTTAGAGAAGCAGCTGCCAACCGTTCACATACCTTAGAGAGTCAACATGATCTGACCACTCAGATGAATAAATCACTAGGTCATCAAGGTATGCACTACAATTAGGAATGCCAACTAATATGGAGTTAACCAGTCGTTGGAAAGTGGCTGGTGCATTTCGCAACAAATATTTCACCTCATCCCTCATTATCTTCCTCTTGGAAGCGTTGATACGATATGGGTGTTGCTTGATAGGTGTAGCATTTCCAACATCAATGTCATGTTCCAACACGTTTGTGCAGTAGGAACGTCATTAAAGAGACATGGAAACTGTGTAGTAGCCTCACAATATCATTGGCCTGTCCATCCGTTAAATGAACCAGACCTGACTGGATAGACAGCAGCATTTCTGAGTTGGCCAATCTAACACACTGCTGTTGAGTATTGCGCAACTCCAATCCATCAACATCATCAATATGACAGTCCACTATGATAGCAGGAGTAGCAGAGTAGACAGCAGTACCTTCCTCTGTTTTTGAACTCTGTGTGATGGGTCGGGTGTGGTAAGCTGTCAACATGTTAATGTGACACACACGAGATTGGCGTTGTCTATCAGGAGTTTGAAGCACATAGTCAGTTTCACTTATTTTCTTTTAAATTAAATAAGGACCAGAGAAACGAGCTGACAGTGAAGATCTTGGAACAGGTAATAACACCGGTACTTAGTCACCTGGCTGTAGTGGACGAGAAACAGCCTCTTTATCATAGTGTCTTTTCATGCTCCTCTGTGAGGAAGACAGCTTCCTTTACGAGGGCACAAGCTTGGTGTAGGCGCTCACGAAAGCGACTAACGTAGTCCAACACATTCTCGTCTCCTGTACACAACTCTTGGGACAAGAACTGTTCTTTAAGGACTTTCATTGGTCCTCTCACTGTGTGACCAAACACTAGTTCAGCCGGGCTGAAACCTAGGGACTCCTGCACAGTTTCACGAGCAGCAAACAAAACTAGAGGAACTCCCTTATCCCAATCTTTCTCAGATTCCAAACAATATTTACGTAGCATAGACTTCAGTGTCTGATGCCATCTTTCAAGCGCACCCTGAGACTCTGGGTGATAGGCGCTTGACACATGGTGCATAATTGACAAGGATTTTAACACCTGCTTGAAGAGCTTGGATAGGAAATTGGTACCTTGATCGCTTTGTACCACCTTAGGTAACCCGAATGTCGTGAAGAATTTTATTAAGGCTTTACTCACTACCGGGGCTGTAATCCTTCGCAGAGGAATGGCCTCGGGGTATCTTGTAGCCATACACATAATCGTTAACAAAAACTGGTTACCCGATTTTGTCTTCGGTAACGGTCCGACACAATCAACCACCACATGTTCGAATGGTTCACCTATGACAGGTATGGGACAAAGAGGAGCGGGAGGAATAAACTGATTTGGTTTTCCTGTTATCTGACATGTGTGGCATGTCCGACAGAACTGAGACACATCTTGTTTTAAACCCGGCCAAAAGAAATGTCGAAGGATCCGATCATAAGTCTTTGTGATTCCTAAATGACCAGACCACTGGTGATCATGAGCAAGGGATAATACAGTTTGTCGAAAGGCTGTAGGAATCGCTATTTGGTAAACAGCATTCCAATCTCCACCCGCGTCAACATGGGATTTCCATTTACGCATGAGGAGATTACCATCAATGAAGTAAGCCACGTTCTTCTTCTTCACATCTTCCAATGAGACAACACTAGAAAAACATTTAGCAAGCTTGTTGTCAACCTTTTGGTTAGCAATCAGCTGTTCACGAGTGACTGGTAACTGTATTGCATCAGCAATAAGTTCAACGTTCTTTGATTCTTTCCTGGGCTGTGTGTCAGAGGTGATCAGCTTCTCAGAGGTATCACACAATCCATCCTCTTGATCAACCTCTTTGAACAGAACAGTGTTCGACAAATCTATCACGTCACCCTCTTGTCGTGCCTGGGCACGAGTGACAGCACAAGCGGGGAACACAGTAGATAACTCTGTGCCAGCTCATTCGAGAGAGAGCGGTCACTTTCATCCAATACTTCCAATACGGGTACTACCTTTCCTCCGGCAATATCGTTACCCATTATAAAGGTCACACCTTTCACTGGCAACATAGGAGGTACCCCCACTGAATATTCCACTGATTAAAGCAGAGTATACATTCATAAAGTGCAATGGCACTGGGACAAAACCCATTTCAATACCCTGTACTAACACACTGGAACCACAGTATGTATCGTCAGATAAGGGCAACACATCAGACACTATAAACGACTGCACCGCACCAGTATCTCTAAGGATTTTAACCGGACGCTGAGACGCTTCGTCATTCGTTAGGGACACAAACACCTCGAAAATGAATGGTTCATAACTGCGGTCGGGGACTGAGACTTTCAAAGTTACCCTGAGGCACCTGTTTTGTTGCAGACCTCACAACCGTATGAATTAGACCTAAATCTCTATGAGACCTAAATCTCTGTCGGTATGCCTCAGGCACAAGCTCATAGGCACGAAGAACAGTAGCTTTGACCACTTCATAATTCAAACTGTCCTCCAGAGGTAGCGCTGACAAAACCTCTTGGGCTTTACCAGTTAATTTACACTGAAGTAATAGACACAATACCTCTTCAGGCCATTTCAATGCTACAGCTATACGCTCAAATACACAAAAATAGGAGTCAACCTCCGACTCTCTGAACAAAGGTACTAAGGCAATCTGCCTACTAATGTCAAACGTGTTTGAGGACACAGCTGGTGAGGACGGCTCACAAACAGGCACAGTAGGAACGAAGGCTAGCCTTGCTGTCTCTGCCTCCAGTTCCATCTGGCGCATTTTGAACTCCAACTGCCTTTGTTCTCTGTCTGCCTCAACTTTACACATCTCCAACTGGAGAGTCTCTCGCCTAATTTGGGCTCTCTTCCGCCTCCAGTTGGAACTGTGCTAAACGGACATCCCTCCTGACATCACCATTTGACAGTGGGGAGAATGGATCAAAACGGGACAATGTGGCTGGTGTTTTAGCCCCGCCCTCTTTATCAGACACCAATGGGCTTACAGGAGCAGCAACATCCGCTACAGGGGTAGTAGGCTTAGGCAGCGGTAACACAAGCACCTGCTCTTCCAACAATACATTTAACACTAGCTGTTTAACCTCCGCCTTAACTAAACTCTGCTGAATCGATATTGAATAATGGTCAGCCAAGGTCATTCAGTCAACTCTACGACATTTGTCTAAAACCTCCCACGAAGGGTTATCCAAAAAGGACTTCAACTCAAAAGTAGCCATCTTAAACTACTTCACAAGAGCCAACGAAAATAGCAAACACTAATTCTACAGCAGCTATGACGCGCAACACTGAACTATACCACTAGAACAATCTGCATGAGCGGCATGGGTGTCAGTTATGACATATCCCAGACGAGCCCCCACTTATGTTATGAATCCCTTTTGGCCCGACAGTCTAGGGGGGGATGGTAATGAGACCCGTAACATAACTCATACAAATTCTAATAGTGACAAAGTAAAAGTGAGAACGAAATAACTACGACAACTGAGATCTATCGTCAAACTCAGGGTTTATTAATAAACACACGGTAATGGGGGGAGGGGGGGGGGGCAGGAAAAGGGGCTGAGCTGGACCCAAGGAAAGAAACAATAAGTATTCAAAAACACCCCTAAGCTAGAATAGCCTACATTAACAACAGCTAACTAACCAAAAATACAGTGGGTGGTCCGCCCAGTTCTAACTAGTGTATTTAACAAAGTTTACCTACGGGTAGTGTATGCCCATGGGCGACTTGTCTTGGTTCCCCCTTTTCCCACCAGCAAAAAACACAAACACCATAACCAACAACAATACTCACAGGTGATGACAAAGTGCTATGGAGGTGCTCAAACAAAAGAGATGTCAATACACAAAGCGAGTGAAACAGAGATCTACAGACATGGTATTTACAGAGAGATTGAGCTCCACATCAAACAACTGACAGGGTTTTTAAACAAAGGGAAAGGAACGGTGATTGGGTAGGAAACAGGAGGAGGTGTGTCTTCTGATTGATGATTGGTGACTGATTGGGGAGTGATGATTTTCACTTGTGAGGGGAGAAGGAGAGAAAAGAAACACACACACACACAGGATACACACACAGGATACTTGTATCTGTAACAGTAGGTGTGTGCAAACTTTTGACTTGTACTGTAGATAACCTGGATGGTAGGAAGCTTGTCCCCAGTGATGTACTGGGCTGTCCGCACCACCCTCTGTCGCACCATGCGATCGAGGGTGGTGCTATTGCCATAGCAGGCAGTAGTGTAGCCAGTCAAGATGCTCTCAATGGTACAGCTGCAGAACTTTTTGAGGATTTGAGGGCCCATGCCAAACCTTTTCAACCTCCTGAGGGGAAGAGGCACTGTCGCCCCTTCTTCATGACTATGCGCGTGTGTATGGACCATTTTAAGTGTTTAGCGATTTGGACATGAGGATCTTGAAGCTCTCGACCTGCTCCACTGCAGCCCCATCAATGTGAATGGGGGTGTGGCAGAGGTTATGGGGTTATCAGGAAGTCCAGGATCCAATTGCAGAAGGAGGTGTTCAGACCCAGAGTCCTAAGCTTGGTGACGCGCATGGAGGGAGCAATGGTGTTGAACGCTGAGCTGTAGTCAATTAACATTATTCTCACATAGGCATTCCTTTTATCTAGATTGGTGAAGGCAGTGTGGAGAGCAATTGAGATTGCGTCATCTATGGATCTGTTGGGGCGGTATGCAAATTGGAGTGTGCCTAGGGTGTCTTGGATGATGATTACAGAAGTGAGTTCTACATGGCAGTAGTCATGGTGGCATGACCTGATTAATGAGCTTTCCCACGTCGGCCTCGGAGAGTGAGATCACCCAATCCTCTGGGCCGGTGACGGCCCTCAAACCCGGCACGTTAAAAATAAAATGCATTCAGTTCATCTGGTAGAGAGGCATCATTGGGCAGATCACAGTTGGGTCTTCCTTTGTAATCCGTAATGGACTGTAGACCCTAACACGTGCCAGGCGGCGGAGCCTGTTTAATATGATTTCACCTTATTCCTATATTGTCCTTTTGCTCGTTTGATGACTCTGCGGAGTGTCATAGTGGGGTTGTGTATGACAGCTCTGTGTGTGGTAGCCCTGTCCTTTAGTTTAGCGCCAACCTCTGAGTTAATCCAGGGGTTTTGATTGGGGACGCAGCGAACCCTCACCGTGGGGACAACGTGGCCAATACATTTTCTAATGAAGCCGGTAATGGAGGTGGTTAGCTCGTCAACAATCTCAACGGCCTCTCAAAGCATATTCACATCAGCGCTAGCAAAGCAGTTCTATAGCATAATCTCTGATTCTGGTTACCATTTCTCAACGGAGCGTGTCACGAGTACTTCCTGTTTCTTTTCTGCTTGTAAACAGGAAGCTGGAGTACGGAGTCATAATCAGATTTGCCGAATGGCAAATATCTTGCTTGTGGTCTAGGACTTTATCGCCGCTAGTGGTATTGGAGATGTGTTGATGGAATTTGGGCATCACATGTCTTAGCGACGCAGAATTAAAATCGCTGGCAACCAGAAAAGCAGCCTCTGGGTGTAGCTTTTCTTGTTGGTTTATAGCCTTGTACAGTTCATTAAGTGCCAGCTTGTTATTTTCTTGTTTTGATGTTGAAAGTATACAACACTAACGATAACAGCTGAAAACTCCCTCGGGAGGTAGAAGGGTCGGCATTTGCCAATCCGGTATTCCAAGATGGGTTAACAGTGGGTTGACACTTCCACTGCACTGGAGTTAGCACACCAGTGTATGTTGATGCAGAGGCAAACCCCTCCCCGCCTAGATTTCCCTGACTCCACTGTCCTTTCCGCCCAGTGAGTTGGATAGCCATGGGGGGTATCTTGTCCGAGAGCCATGTTTCAGAAAAGCAAAGAATATTGCAGTATCGAGAGTCACGATGGTAGCAAATCCGCGATCGGAGGTCATCCATCTCATTATCAAGTGACTGTACATTGGCCAGTAGAATGGAGGGAAGTGGCTGGTTTTCCCCTCACCTTAATCTCAGCAGGATCCCCCCCTCTTGCCTTTGTAACAACGGCGTTTCCTCTTGTGTGGCCCGAAAATTGGGTGGTAATTACATAGAGAGCCCCTGGCAGATTAATCGAAGTTGAAGCTGAAATTAGGGTAAGTAACTGTCGATCTGATGTTCAAAGGTTCTTGTCGGTTGTAAGAAATAATATCGGATACATGTCGTGAAAATAAAGGGTCGGAGATTGCAAAACGGTGCTATCTTAATCATGCAATGTACCCATTAAATGTGTCTATAACATTAATATCTTAAATTCTGAGAACATGGTAATCCCATTCTGGGTCAATTCTAATTGACATTAATGGTCTCCGGAAAACATTCCTTGCTCATAAGGGGAACATCCCTATAAAATAAGACTCTTAAGTGAACGTTGTGGAAACATTTGTTGAAACCTGAGAAGTCAGTCAGTCCCTCAGTCACTAATTCAGCCAGGCAGTCACTCAGTCAGTCAGTCAGTCAGTCATTCAGTCAGTCAGTCTCTAAGTCACTTACTCAGTCAGTCAGTCAGTCAGCGATTCAATCAGTCATTCATTCATTCAGTCAGTCAGTCAGTCAGTCAGTCCGTCAGTCACTAAGTCAGCCAGTCAGTCACTCACTTAGTTACATTCAATTACATGCAATGCAATGCAAGTCATCTGCAAAGAAAATATTTATAGCTAGTACTGTATTACATAACAGCAGACTGCGGTCTATTCGGAGTGTGCATACTGATTGCTCTGTGGCAAAGAGCTTGCAGGAATGAGCAGTTCTCAGAACAGTGCTCTCTCAGGCTTCAATCATTCAACTAGATCATCTACACCCTTCCATTCTACCCTGCCCACCACCCCTTCCAACCCTCTCCCTCGCCCACCCCCAGCCTGTGGTGTGCTGCTCCCAGTGCCTTCGTTGTTTCTCCATGGCAACCGGAGCACTATAAGGCAGGGGAACTGGCAGCTAATCCTCAGGAGCTTACACAATTCTTACTTCTTCTCATAAGAGGTTTTTACCGATGCAAGGGATTCTCCGAAAACAACACAAACCCTTCCTCTCCATCCACCAGAGTGAGAAAACAAAAGGTAGAGAGGGAAAAACGGTAGGTAGCTCGGTCTCTTCATGTTTCATGAAATGTTTTGTTTCATTTCCAATGGTAGTTTTGGATGGGTATACCGTTTTATACGGTCTTACAGAAGTGTGTGTTGTTCAGATTTGTCTGACATGCAGGGTACATTGTGTGTGGGAGGATGTTGCGAATGTGTTCAGAGGTAGTGTTGGCGTGCGTGCACTTGTGCGTTTGACCTGTGGTGACTCAGGGACCGTACAGCACAAATACAGCAAAAATACTTCTATGTTAATGTCTGGGGATCTGTTTCGGGCATCTGGGACAGTTACTCATCATGCCCCTTCCTGTATTAGTACGTCCTCATGTTGTGGGATTCATCTCTGAACAGCTATTTATTATTGTTTAGATGTGTGATGGTAATCTGACTCATTGGTGAGCAGGTGGACATCCAGTGGGATTTTCAATTAGAAAAACAACTTGAACATCTATTTCTATACTGTAAGCGTGCATGTGTTCATGGAAAGTGTTCCACCAGAATGTGTTATAGCCTCTGTGTTCTGGTAATATGGCTTAACTCTCTAATCTGCAACATTTTCCTTCGGAGGAATGTTGTTGTTCAGATGTGAGGCCAGGAGTTTAGAAAATCCCTATGTCTGTCTGATCTGCAGCTAATAGTCCACGCAGAGGGAACTTTTTCCCCCAAAACATGATACACACGTTACTGCTGAGTGCATCCACTCAGGAGAGTTTCTCCAGCCATTTGGCCCTTGTCTCATTACCAACATGCTGTATAGCAGGCTCTGTCCATATGGAGCAATTACTGTATTTAAACTCAAAGTCCTTCCCTTCATGCTCCCTCCCCTGCCCCCTTTTTCTTTCTCCCCTTCTCGCACCCACTCCCTGCCCTTAGTTCTCTCTCACTTGCTTGCACTAATCCCTTTGTTGTGGAGTATTGAGGGGCCAGGGCTCTTGGCTGACTGGCCATCCCTGTGTAATGGGGGCTAATTCGGGTGAAGGGTGCCCAGCCAGCCCTCCTGCTGGCCATCCTCCACTAGATTAGGCGGGGCGGGTACATTTTTAAGGCCTCCCTCAGCCCAAACACATTCTCCCTCTCGTTGCTTCTAGCCTCGCTCTCTCTCTAACTCTCTTTCTCTGTCTGTCTTTCTCAATCCTATTTTCCCTGCCTGATAAAACTTCTCTCTTCCTCTCTGTCTTTCTCGAACTCTTCGCTGCACTCTCTCCTTCTCTTTCATTTCCTGTCCTCCTTGTCGTCTCTCCATCCAGCCCTAAGTCAGTGGCAGGGGACCCAGCAGGGTGATGGGGGTCCCAGGTGGGACCATGCGGTTCTGGAGCAATGCTGTCCCCACATTGCTCCTTCTACCCCTGTGTCTGCTGGGGAGAATCGTGGAGGGCCAGGCCCCAGAACAGGGCAAGGAGAGGGGCTACCTGCAAGAGGCCATCAGGGCTCTACAACTTGGGTCTCAGACCCAGCTCCAGAGGGACCAGACAGGGTTCCTACTCTCCACTGTCCTCCAGGCTGTGCACTGTGCAGAACGGATTGGGGGATCACAGGAGCTCTGTGACAAGGTAAGGCCTAGAACATTCTATGACATCCAACTGTTACTCTCTATCTGCTATGGGTTTCTATGCATAACATTCGGCTATATGACACTTTTATTCCATTTATGGTTTTACTCCAAAAAATAACATTCATGTTAACAGCAATTACTACCACACTAGATACGATCTGCATTCACCCCTGTCTGTTCATTCTTTCAACCCTGCTTGTCATGGTTGGAATGTGAGTGTGTGGAGGCTTAAGGCCTTGCCCTCTATGCAGCACTCATGCTGAGTGGCTTTAGAGGTCCCTCAATTTGACAGAACACTACATAAAAATGTGGTCTGTGAGGCACAGGGTTTCTGTGTGTTTGTATGGGTGGGATTACTGTGTGTGTGTGTGTGTGTGTGTGTGTGTGTGTGTGTGTGTGTGTGTGTGTGTGTGTGTGTGTGTGTGTGTGTGTGTGTGTGTGTGTCAGAATCCCTGAATGGAGGTCTCATTTGAGCAGGGGTTTTAGAAATTAAGAAAGCAACTCATTCATTAGAAACTGACTCTTATGACCCTGAAACATTGTGCATTGAAAATATTTGCAAGGGTTAGTGCCTTGCCCACTCTCTTCCTCTTGTGTGTGTTCATGTGTTTGTCTGGCCAGGGCTGTATTCACACTAACACAAAGCTCCTCACTTGGGTAAAACAGGCCTATTATCAAACAATGAAGGGAGTTAAAGATTTTTTTTTTTTAATCTGTGAATTATATGGATTTAATTGCTTTGCACAGGGGGAAAAGCATATTGCCTCTTAATTTATATGACCTCAACACAAAACAAAATGTGAACTGCAACAAAGAACATGCCTTAGATCGTTAGCACAAAGTGTTTGCTTGATGGCTTTAAGTCCTTTTAGTCAAATTGGCAGATTTCTTATTAATCACTCTATTCACATTCACTGATGGCTGGCCAATTTGACCTGGATAAAAATGAGCTACTGTAAACACATTTGTACTGTTTCCATAGCACAGGGTGTATGAGTTGATATATACAGTACCTGTCAAAAGTTTGGACACACCTACTCATTCAAGGGTTTTTCTTTGTTTATACTATTTTGTGCGTTGTAGAACAATAGTGAAGACATCAAAACTATGAAATAACACATATGGAATCATGTAGTAACCCAAAAAATGTTAACAAATCAAAATATATTTCAGATTTGAGATTCTTCAAAGTAGCCACCCTTTGCCTTGGCGACATCTTTGCACACTCTTGGCATTCTCTCCACCAGCTTCATGAGGTAGTCACCTGGAATGCTTTTCCAACAGTCTTAAAGGAGTTCCCACATATGCTGAGCACTTGTTGGCTGTTTTTCATTCACTCTGCGGTCCAACTCATCCCTAACCATCTCAATTGGGTTGAAGTCAGGTGATTGTGGAGGCCAGGTCATCTGATGCAGCACTCCATCACTCTTCTTTTTGGTCAAATAGCCCTTACAGGTGTGTTTTTGGTCATTGTCCTGTTGAAAAACAAATTATAGTCCCACTAAGTGCAAACTAGATATGATGGCGCATCGTTGCAGAATGCTGTGGTAGCCAGGCTGGTAAAGTGTGCCTTCAATTCCAAATAAATCACTGACAGTGTCACCCCCACACCATCACACCTCTTCCTCCATGCTTTACGGTGCGGAGATCATTCCTCCATGCTTCACATTGTGGATGCGAAGATCATCCGTTCACCTACTCTGAGTTTCACAAAGACACAGTGGTTGGAACCAAAAATCTAAAATTTGGACTCATCAGACCAAATTGAGTGGCTTTAGATTGGCTGACTGGAAATGCATTCCAGGTGACTACCCCATGAAGCTGGTTGAGATAATGACAAGATTGTGCAAAGCTGTCATCAAGGCAAAGTGTGGCAGCTTTGAAGAACCTCAAATATGAAATATAAAGAAAAACCCTTGAATGACTAGGTGTGTCTAAGTTTTAGACTGGTACTGTATACTGAACAAACATACTGTATAAATGCAACATGCAACATTTTTCAAAGATTTGACTTACTTATAGTTCATAAGGAAATCAGTCAATTTAAATAATTTCATTATGCCCTAATCTATGGTTTTCACATGACTGGGCGGCTGTGGGTGAGCCTGGGACGGCATAGGCCCACTCACTTGGTATCCAGGCCCACCCACTGGGGAGTCAGGCCCAGCCAATCAGAATGTTTTTTTCCCCACAAAAGGGCTTTATTACAGACATAAATACTCCCACAGGCGAAGAAGCCGGATGTGGAGGTCCTGGGTTGATGTGGTTACACGTGGTCTGTGGTTGTGAGGCTGGTTGGACGTACTGACAAATTCTCTAAAATTACGTTGGGGGCAGCTTATGGTAGAGAAATTAACAGGACAATTTCTGGAAACAGCTTTGGTGGACATTCCTCGAGTCAGCATGCAAATTGCACACTACCCTAAAAACTTGAGACATCTGTGGCATTGTGTCGTGTGACAAATCTGCACATTTTAAAGTGGCCTTTTATTGTCCCCAGCACAAGGTGCACATGTGTAATGATCATGCTGTTTAACCAGCTTCTTGATATGCCACACCTGCCAGGTGGATGGATTATCTTGGAAAAGGAGAAAGGCTCACTAACAGGGATGTAAACAAATTTGTGTACAAACTTCCGAGAGAAATAAGCTTTCTGTGACTATGGAAACAGTTCATGGATCTTTTTTATTTCAGCTCATGAACACTGTAGATGTTGCGTTTATATATTTGTTCAGTGTAGCATTCACTTTTTATATCAGTGTCCATATTGTCCATGAGTTTCTAGTCGATAGACGATATGGTTCAAGAGAAAATAGCTCAATTAATGAAAAAAGCTAATCTAATCTAATCAAGGCATTATTATTATATAACTGCAACTATTGACGTCTTTTACAACTGCCAACAGTTTGACGGTTAAACATTGACAACAAATACATACAGACAAAGTAAAATAAATACTAAAAAATAGGGATCATTACAGACACCTGTACAAATATGAAGTACCCAAAAGGGCCACTAGATGTCTGGTGATATATTAAATCATTCTGATAGAAGGTTTCCAGTAATAGACCCCCTCCCCCTTTTCACCCCTATTTCTGCCTGACTCATTGTGTAAGCTTCCAGTAAAGGATTTACTTCATTTCCAAGCAGCTGAAATGTTTACTTTGCAACATATCCCCTACGTCTCACACACACTGCATAACATGTTTGATTTCTATGTTTACAGTGCCTCACTCCAGACCTTGTCCTTTCTGTCCTGGAGGATGATAGGAAGGCTTACCTCACCGAGGATGACTACCATAGAGTCTCCACCGTTTTGCTCTACTACATGATCAACATGGAACACCTGTGTGCCACCAACCCCTCCCCTTCCTCCTTTTCCTCTTCCTCCTTGTCACCGAGCTACCAGTACTACCTTCTGGCCCTGACCAACCTCCAACCTACAGAAGAAAGAGGCTTCCTCTCCTCCAATGAGATAGAGAGCATTCTGCAGCTCATCAACCAGAACTATCAACCACCTGCTCCAGAGACATCTGGCTCCTCCCACCCACAGGTAAGACTGCTGCACCTCTAGCATAAAACGTCATGTCAACCAAAGGCACAGTTCTTCACATCACCAGAGAATCATCTCAATCTCCACACATTGAAATAGCCTCAGACTGTTAGAGATGGACACTGGCGAGTTACAGGAAGATATTCCCAGTTGTTAACCAGTAACACGTCATCCTCCTTCAGTGTATCGATGCCTCCCGTCTACTGGATGAGTTGGGGATCACAGATAGCCAAGGTGCTGATCCATCCTCAGTGGCCACACTGTCTGCAGCCATCATCACCCACACCCTGCAGGGCCACTGTTTCAGCAAGAGGAACCTGCCCTCCCCTGCTTTCTTTACAGATTACATCTTCCAGTCCCTCAACCGTACCAGCAACCTACATGTCAGGGGTAAGTTTAGGAGTCCTTCCTGTGAGTGATTTGACCATAGAGTTGGATAGAGGGCCCAAAAAGCTATTTAGTCCATCTCTATAGATTTGAGTTTTATGTGGTGATGTAAGCACTGTTTGATGTCAGTGCTCTGGCTGTTGCATAGATTTGGAGGAGCTGCTGCACCAGCTTGGTGTGGGAGGTGGTGGAGGAGGGGCCTATCACTCACATTGCAGGGAGAAGCGGAGCATCACAGGCCCCACCCATATAGGCTGTGTCCATGAGCCTTTGGGGATCAACACAGACTGGACACAGGTGAGACAGAAACTCAGACTCCACATTTAGTGGTGAAAACTGATTTGAGCTGAAAAGGCTCACGGTTCGAACTTGAGGAGTCACCATGGAGAGCTTTCCCAGACAAAATATTTCACAATATTTTCGATTCTTTTCTGTTGGATTAGGTATGCTACTCAGCCAATCAGCTGGTGGATATTTTTGTTCTGGATCCGCATTTGCATATTTCCCGGGATCACTTCAGACAAATCTGCCCAGCTGTTATCCAGCAGTTGCTAGGGAATGCCTGTGAGTCCACAGAGCCAGCTACACGAGGATCTCCACCCAGTGCCATTGAGAGTAAGACATTGTACCTCACAACCCATCATTAGAAATCAACAGCTTGTCTACACTGTCCTTTGGCTGATGTCAATGTCTAGCTAAGATGTTCAGCATGCCCCCATTTGTCACTATTTGTCCTGGAGCCTATGTCACTATACTCTCCCACAAGTAACTATTGATGTTACACTCTGCTATAGTTCTGAAAGGTCACAGAGTCTCTGCCTCAAACTCTGTAGAATATGGCTACAGTACGGTATTGTCCTGAGTAGAGGAGACGCCCTCCTACCTCATACCTAAAACATGTTTAATCCATCTGAAAAATGCCGTTTATGTACGGCTTCAACACATAAAGCTGCTGTAGTCTGTCTCTTAACTATTGATGTTATCTCTGCTATAGTTCTGAACACATCTCTGTCTCTGCTCTCTCTGTAGAATATGGCTACAGTACGGCTGCTGTGTTACTCATCACCGTGGGCTCCATGTTGGGCATCTGCCTGATCTTCTTCAACTCCTGCCAGGAGACCTACGCCCTCATCCTGCAGCTCTTTGTGGGCCTGGCCGTGGGAACCCTCTCAGGGGACGCCCTCCTGCACCTCATACCACAGGTATAAGGCACAGAGGCCATACTCATCCCACAAGTATAGGGCCAAGGTCACACTTAAACCATAGGTAAAGGTCACAGAGGCCTCATAAACCTCAAACCACAGGTATAGGGAATGGAGGTTATACTCATACCACAGGTATATGGAATGGAGGATATACTCATACCACAGGTATATGGAATGGAGGATATACTCATACCACAGGTATAGGGAATGGAGGTTATACTCATACCACAGGTATAGGGAATGGAGGTTATACTCATACCACAGGTATATGGAATGGAGGATATACTCATACCACAGGTATATGGAATGGAGGATATACTCATACCACAGGTATAGGGAATGGAGGATATACTCATACCACAGGTATATGGAATGGAGGATATACTCATACCACAGGTATAGGGAATGGAGGATATACTCATACCACAGGTATAGGGAATGGAGGATATACTCATACCACAGGTATAGGGAATGGAGGATATACTCATACCACAGGTATATGGAATGGAGGATATACTCATACCACAGGTATAGGGAATGGAGGATATACTCATACCACAGGTATAGGGAATGGAGGTTATACTCATACCACAGGTATATGGAATGGAGTGAATACTCATACCACAGGTATAGGGAATGGAGGATATACTCATACCACAGGTATAGGGAATGGAGGATATACTCATACCACAGGTATAGGGAATGGAGGATATACTCATACCACAGGTATAGGGAATGGAGGATATACTCATACCACAGGTATAGGGAATGGAGGATATACTCATACCACAGGTATAGGGAATGGAGGTTATACTCATACCACAGGTATAGGGAATGGAGGTTATACTCATACCACAGGTATAGGGAATGGAGGATATACTCATACCACAGGTATAGGGAATGGAGGATATACTCATACCACAGGTATAGGGAATGGGGAATGGATAGGGAATATATACTCATACCACAGGTATATACTCATACCACAGAATGGAGGTTATACTCATACCACAGGTATAGGGAATGGAGGTTATACTACATACCACACAGGTATAGGGAATGGAGGTTATACTCATACCACAGGTATAGGGGAATGGAGGAATATATACTCATACCACAGGTATAGGGAATGGAGGTTATACTCATACCACAGGTATAATGGAGGTTATACTCATACCACAGGGAATGGTAGGAATGGAGGTTATACTCATACCACAGGTATAGGGAATGAATGGTATAGGGAATGGAGGATATACTCATACCACAGGTATAGGGAATAGAGAATATCTCCTAAATGGTGACACCTCCCAAGTACATCAAAAATGGTGTTATAGCTATTTCATGTAAACACGCCAACCTATTTGGTCTAATATATTTTCTAAGCCTGCATAACAACATTTGAACCATTGTTAAACAAACAGTATGGTCAGTGACATTACCCATTGGGATTTCCTTTCTCTCTTAGCTCCCCCTTTTTTTCTATAGTCATCATGAGTCATGACTACTGGACTGATTACAAAACATATAAGAATGCTTTCAGTGTAGATTAAATGTCTCATTGTTTTCTCTCCCTGTCTCCTCTGGAGATCCTTGGCCTCCATGACGACAGTCACCATTACGATCATCACTTTACTGAGGGAAAGGAATATCTGTGGAAGATTTTGGGAATCATCGCTGGAATCTACGGCTTTTTCCTCATCGAAAGGATCTTCTCCCTTGTGATGCCATCACATGGCCATGTAAGATGACAGTTTTTACTAAAGTATTTATTTCTGTCTCTTGGCATGTTCATCTTCCTGTTTAAAACAACGAATATGCAGTTTGTACCAACCAACATCGAACTACAGGCCTGAAAAGGAGATAACAATAACAACAATTACTGTTAGCAGGCTGTTTCATGTCCAAATCTGAATGTTATCTATCGAAATCCATTTAAAAAAAAATATGGTTATTAATGACTATTTTCCCATTGGTTCCCATTGGCCCTGGCTGAAACTCGGAATGAAGCTGCATCCCTATGGCTTCTGGTCGAAAATAGTGCACTACATAGGGAATAGGATGCCATTTGTGACAGAGCCTGAGCTGAGCTGACTGTGCAGGTGGCTGTGGCTCTGGCTGGTGGCCTCTGGAGTGACTGGAGGCTGATGAGTCTCTTTTTCTCTGGCAGGGTCACGGGGGCCTGGGCAATTCCCATGACCTCCCCCTGGAGCTCAACTGCAACGGCCAGTCACAGAGGGGCATGTCTATCTCAACCATGCAGCTGGTGAGTCTGTTTGTCCCTCTCTGGCACATATACAGTAGTGTAACAGGCAGCACTTTAAAAATAAAACATGTTCAGTGATTGCATCAATGGACAGTTGAAGCAATATGAGACCTATTGGTGACCCTTGAACTTCCTCATATGAGAGCAGAAATAGAGAACTCAATAGAAGGTGCATCCTCACACAAGTGTCCCCTAGGCTTGTTTGGACATGAGCTGTCTGTGAAAGGGAAACAGTCCTTTTTGAGCGCTTTTAAGGTTTCTGCTTTGAAGAGAGACAAACAGCTGCAGTGGTATAACTGTGTTCCTGTGTCCACTGATGCTTCAAATTAGAGCTGATGACAAATCTGTCAACCCTCTTTGAACTGGTTGAACACAATTGGCGTGATGCCATAGATTACTGTTCTCAATATTAGGAAATATGTGTCATTTCAACAAAGGCCTATCAACAACAAGAGAAAACATGGGTGAAGGTGGCAGAGGTTTGGAGTGAAAGTGGGAGAAATGATCTGCCAATGTGCTGTGGGAGGCTAATATAAAAGCACAGGAATTCAAAAGAGGCTTATAGGATTCAAAAATATTTGGTCAACATTTTGAACAGTTTGAACTCCGATGTTGACGTGGACAGAATGTTGCATTGCAGGGAAAGTGAAGAGGAGTGTGGGCGAGAGTAAATCTGTAACAGGCCATGGTGTAGGAGACCTTGATGCTGCTGTTGAATAATTCATGCCTTAGAGAAACTGAGTAGTTTTGGCAACTTTGGCAGAACGTTCATGACATAGGCAGGGGGAACTGTGGTCACTCGTGTGCTGCTTTTGCCATGGACCGGAGTAATATCATTGTAATGCAGTGTAATGTAAGGACAAATCCTCCAATGTATTTGTCTCTCGCCTACAGGGAACTGTGGAGGACTTAGAATGCACAGAAATCCCATCAGAGGAGGCTGAACCAAGAACCCCTACGCATCAGACGAGTAAGTAAGATATTTCATCGTCCTCCTTTATCTTCACTCCCTGTCCTCCAGTCCTCAGTTCCCTCTCTGTCTAGTTTGATCCTCTTCTGTTTTGTTCTGTCTAGTGTGCTGTGTGTAATTAGTGTGGCTAGGACTGGGACTGGGCTAGGGAACGTAGCAGATGGGCTTTCAGGACAGAGCCGCCACACAGACAGACTTTCTTTGTGTTCCCAGGACAGGGTATTCCTGTACTGGCTGTGATGGTAATCGTGGGAGACAGCCTCCATAACTTTGCTGACGGCCTGGTGGTGGGGGCGGCCTTCTCCTCGTCCACCGAGACAGGCATGGCGACCACCGTGGCCATCCTCTGCCATGAAATCCCTCATGAAATGGGTGAGAGGTCACAAGTCACAGAGCAGCTACTGAAAGGTCAAAGGTTGTTGGCATGGGGTGGCAGCGTTTCTTGTTCTTCTTTGGGTTCTTTTGTCAAACAGAAAAGAAACATGTCTTGAGTCATTTGTGTCCCAGTTTTGGAGAACTGAAAACACTGGTTCCAAATTACCTAAAATATGTTCTTCTTCTTACTTTTTTCTTCTTCTTTTCTCTTCATCTCAGGTGACTTTGCGGTGTTGCTAAGCTCAGGTCTCTCTGTGAGGAATGCAGTGATGATGAACCTCCTCAGTGCTCTGACGGCCTTCATCGGCCTCTACATCGGCCTCTTTGTCTCCTCGGAACCAGAGGTCCAGCAGTGGATCTTCACCGTTACCGCGGGGATCTTCCTCTACCTGTCGCTGGTAGAGATGGTGAGGCTGGGCTACTGCTGTTCTTCGTAAAACACACACTGATAGATAGGGACAGGAGTTTAACCAGACAGTGTGTCCCCTTGATCAGTCAGCTCGCAGTCAGGACAATCTTCTTTCCCTATTGATAGGTAATAAATTGTTGCAATTCACAGGTGATTTGGGATAGAGAGAGATTTACCCAATAATCAAACTCCCAGACCCTAATTTCTCCCTCTTCTCTTCCTCCCGTTTCTTTCTCTCAGCTCCCAGAGATGAGTCGTGTGAAGACCAACAGGCCCTGTATCATGTTCCTCCTGCAGAACCTTGGCCTCCTAATGGGCTGGGCCTGTCTTCTGCTCCTTGCACTGTTTGAGCACAAACTTAAGTTTTGATGACAGGACACACACACATCCTACTATGGTATCTTCCATGCAAATGTGTAATTGATGGCAATGTTGACGGTACTTTGTGGTCTTGCTTTTTTTTTCATTTTGACATCTTGTTTATTGATTACTGCATTATTTACTGACACACCATATGAAGACAGTGAACAGCACATTTAAAATGTCACAAGCAAGAAACATTTCATAAGTGACCGGATAATAGAGTGACGTGAATAGTAGCAGTGACGATGTGAATCAAATTTTAGATCCAGTGGTTACACATAATGTGTTAGAGCTGGATGAATCCACTTTTGTATGAATCAGATGCCTAAATGTGATCTTTAGGACATGAACACATCTTCTGTGTGATGATTTATTTTTGTATGACGTACTGTGTAACATAGACTGCAAGCTAGCTATGTGCCCTGTCTGTCACATCTATGTCTGGACATGATAGGGTCAGATGTCTAGTCTACAGTGCCAGAGACGAGATCTTTATATACAGATACCTTGCTTCTATGTGTATATTTGCCATGAAATACAGCGTCTTCAGAAAGTATTCAGACCCCTTGACTTTTTCCACATTTTGTTAGTGTACAGCCTTATTCTAAAATGATTAAATTGATGGTTTTTATCATCAATCTACAGTCGTGGCCAAAATTGTTGAGAATGACACATATTAATTTCCACAAAGTTTGCTGCTTCAGTGTCATTAGATAATTTTGTCAGATGTTACTATGGAATACTGAAGTATAATTACAAGCATTTCATACGTGTCAAAGGCTTTTATTGACAATTACATGAAGTTGATGCCAAGAGTCAATATTTGCAGTGTTGACCCTGCTTTTTCAAGACCTCTGCAATCCGCCCTGGCAAGCTGTCAATTAACTTCTGATTAACTGATGGCAGCCCATTCTTGCATAATCAATGCTTGGAGTTTGTCAGAATTTGTGGGGTTTTGTTTGTCCACCCGCCTCTTGAGGATTGACCACAAGTTCTCAATGGGATTAAGGTCTGGGGATTAAGGTCCTGGCCATGGAACCAAAATATCAATGTTTTGTTCCCCAAGCCACTTAGTTATCACTTTTGCCTTATGGCAAGGTGCTCCATCATGCTGGAAAAGTCATTGTTTGTCACCAAACTGTTCCTGGATGGTTGGGAGAAGTTGCTCTCGGAGGATGTGTTGGTACCATTCCTTATTCATGGCTGTGTTCTTAGGTAAAATGGTGAGTGAGCCCACTCCCTTGACTGAGAAGCAACCCCACACATGAATGGTCTCAGGATGCTTTACTGTTGGCATGACACAGGACTGATGGTAGCGCTCACCTTGTCTTCTCCGGACAAGCTTTTTTCCGGATGCCCCAAACAATCGGAAAGGGGATTCATCAGAGAAAATGACTGATCCCGCAGCTGAATCAACTTTAGGAGACGGTCCTGGCGCTTGCTGGACATTCTTGGGCGCCCTGAAGCCTTCTTCACAACAATTAAACCGCTCTCCTTGAAGTTCTTGATGGTCCGATAAATGGTTGATTTAGGTGCAATCTTACTGGCAGCAATATCCTTGCCTGTGAAGCCCTTTTTGTGCAAAGCAATGATGATAGAACGTGTTTCCTTGCCGACAACCATGTTTGACAGAGGAAGAACAATGATTCCAAGCACCACCCTCCATTTGAAGCTTCCAGTCTGTTATTCGAACTCAATCAGTATGACAGAGTGATCTCCAGCCTTGTCCTCGTCAACACTCAAACCTGTGTTAACGGGAGAATCACTGACATGATGTCAGCTGGTCCTTTTGTGGCAGGGCTGAAATGCAGTGGAAATGTTTTTTGGGGGATTCAGATCATTTGCATGGCAAAGAGGGACTTTGCAATTAATTGCAATTCATCTGATCACTCTTCATAACATTCAGGAGTATATAGAAATTGCCATCATACAAACTGAGGCAGCAGACTTTGAAAATTAATATTGTGTCATTCTCAAAACTTTTGGCTACAACTGTACACACAATACCCAATAATGACAAAGCAAAATTGTGTTTTTAGAAATTTTAGCTCATTTCATTAACAAAAACTGAAATATGATATTTACATAAGTATTCAGACCCTTTACTCAGTACTTTGTTGAAACACCTTTGGCAGTGATTACAGCCTTGAGTCTTCTTGGGTATGACGCTACAAGCTTGGCACGTCTGTATTTGGGGAGTTTCTCCCATTCTTCTCTGCAGATCCTCTCAAGCTCTTCCAGGTTGGATGGGAAGCGTTGCTGCACTTTTTTCAGGTCTCCAGAGATGTTCGATTGGGTTCAAATCCTGACCAGTCTCTTAGTCCCTGCCGTTGAAAAACATCCACCCAGCATTGTTTCCTCCAGATGTGATGCTTGGCATTCAGGCGAAAGAGTTCAATCTTGGTTTCATCATAGTCTGAGAGTCTTTAGGTGCCTGTTGGCAAACTCCAAGTGGGCTGTCACATGCCTTTTACTGAGAAGTGGCTTCCGTTTGGCCACTCTATTTAATCTTTACTTAACTAAGCAAGTCAGTTAAGAACATATTGTTATTTACAATGACGGCCTGTCAAATGCCATTTACTGAGAAGTGGCTATTTAACCTTTACTTAACTAAGCAAGTCAGTTAAGAACATATTGTTATTTACAATGACGGCCTGTCACATGCCTTTTACTGAGAAGTGGCTTCCGTTTGGCCACTTTATTTAACCTTTACTTAACTAAGAAAGTCAGTTAAGAACATATTGTTATTTACAATGACGGCCTACACCGGCCAAACCCCAATCCGGACGATGCTGGGCCAATTGTGTGCTGCCCTATGGGTCTCCCAATCACGGCCGGTTGTGATACAGCCTAGAATCGAACCAGGGTCTGTAGTGACGCCTCTAGCACTGAAATACAGTACCTTAGTACGCTGCACCACTCGGGAGCCCAAAGGCCTAATTAGTGGAATACTGCAGAGATGGTTGTCCTTCTGGAAGGTTCTCCCATCTCCATATAGGAACTCTAGAGCTCTGTCAGAGTGACCACCTCCCTAAACACTTATTGCAGAGGGCCTTGTGTTTGGCCCGGTGGCCATCTCTAGGAAGAGTCTTGGTGATTCCAAACTTCTCCGTTTAAGAATGATGGAGGCCACTTTGTTTTTGGGGACCTTGAATGCTGCAGAAATGTTTTGGTACTCTTCCCCAGATCTGTGATCCGACACAATCATGTCTCGGAACTCTACGGCCAATTCCTACGACCTCATAGCTTGGTTTTTGCTCTGACATGGACTGTCAACTGTGGGACCTTGTATAGACAGGTGTGTGCCTTTTCAAATCATCTCCACTCAATTGAATTTACCACAGGTGGACTCCAAGTTGTAGAAACATCTCAAGGATGATCAATGGAAACAGGATGCACCTGAGCTCAATTTCGAGTCTCATAGCAAAGGGTCTGTATACTTGTGTAAATAAGGTACTTCTGTTTTTTGGTTTTAATAAATGTACAAAAATTTACAAAAACCTGTTTTTGCTTCATCTTTATGGGGAATTGTGTGTAGATTGTTGAGGAAATTATTTTATTTAATCAACTTTAGAATAGGGCTGTAATGTAACAATGAGCCGGCAGAACAGCTTCAATGTGCCTTGGCACATATTCTACAAGTGTCTGGAACTCTATTGGAGGGATGCGACACCTCTCTTCCACGAGAAATTCCATTATTTGGTGTTTTGTTGATGGGGTTGGAAAATGCTGTCTCAGGCACCGATCCATAACTGTTCAGTAGGGCTGAGACCTGTTGAGTGGGAGAGAGAGAGACACACACACACACACACACACACACACACACACACACACACACACACACACACACACACACACACACACACAGCTTTAAACCCACTATGCTCATTTGAGACCCCTCTTTCAAACTTAGTGAGATCTCTTCTTCTGGCCATGGTAGACAAAAAATGGGCAACTGGGCATTTTTATACATGACCCTAAGCATGATGGGCTGTTAATTGTTTAATTAACTCAGGAACAAACACCTGTGTGGGTGCACCTGATTTCAATATACTTTGTATCCCTCATTTACTCAAGTGTTTCCTTTATTTTGGCATCTTACCTGTATGTTCATTATGATATAAGGCTGTTGCTGTTGACAATCAAACCATCCATTGATCCCCATTTGATTAGAAAGCCAAACCAAGACTCAACCTTATTTATTTCACTAACATAGATGATCAAAACTAAAGATAATATATTTGAAGTAAATACTTGGAACACAAACTCCATTACTGAATATCTATAATTGGGTGTCAGTATAATACTCTGAATACAGCACTTTGGGGTCTCAATAAGTGATCTTAGTAAGCAGCTGATATTTCCCAGATATCTAGAAGCGCAAGCAAAAAGATTGAATAAACGATTGTTGTTTACTCAGCCCAATTCTTATTGATTCGGAGATGGATGCCTAATGCATATGTTGCGGCCAAGGTCTATCATCTCTATCGCCTTTAAAAAAAAATCACTAATGTTGGGGAGGGACGTTTGGGAAATCACCTAGTCTCAGTGTGTAAACAAATGTGGCAACCAATAAAACAAAACTTTTCTTCAAACATACTGTATCTACAGTGCCTTGCGAAAGTATTCGGCCCCCTTGAACTTTGCGACCTTTTGCCACATTTCATGCTTCAAACATAAAGATATAAAACTGTATTTTTTTGTGAAGAATCAACAACAAGTGGGACACAATCATGAAGTGGAACGACATTTATTGGATATTTCAAACTTTTTTAACAAATCAAAAACTGAAAAATTGGGCGTGCAAAATTATTCAGCCCCTTTAATTTCAGTGCAGCAAACTCTCTCCAGAAGTTCAGTGAGGATCTCTGAATGATCCAATGTTGACCTAAATGACTAATGATGATAAATACAATCCACCTGTGTGTAATTAAGTCTCCGTATAAATGCACCTGCACTGTGACAGTCTCAGAGGTCCGTTAAAAGTGCAGAGAGCATCATGAAGAACAAGGAACACACCAGGCAGGTCCGAGATACTGTAGTGAAGAAGTTTAAAGCCGGATTTGGATACAAAAAGATTTCCCAAGCTTTAAACATCCCAAGGAGCACTGTGCAATTGATAATATTGAAATGGAAGGAGTATCAGACCACTGCAAATCTACCAAGACCTGGCCGTCCCTCTAAACTTTCAGCTCATACAAGGAGAAGACTGATCAGAGATGCAGCCAAGAGGCCCATGATCACTCTGGATGAACTGCAGAGATCTACAGCTGAGGTGGGAGACTCTGTCCATAGGACAACAATCAGTCGTATATTGCACAAATCTGGCCTTTATGGAAGAGTGGCAAGAAGAAAGCCATTTCTTAAAGATATCCATAAAAAGTGTAGTTTAAAGTTTGCCACAAGCCACCTGGGAGACACACCAAACATGTGGAAGAAGGTGCTCTGGTCAGATGAAACCAAAATTGAACTTTTTGACAACAATGCAAAACGTTATGTTTGGCTTAAAAGCAACACAGCTCATCACCTTGAACACACCATCACCACTGTCAAACATGGTGGTGGCAGCATCATGGTTTAGGCCTGCTTTTCTTCAGCAGGGACAGGGAAGATGGTTAAAATTGATGGGAAGATGGATGGAGCCAAATACAGGACCATTCTGGAAGAAAACCTGATGGAGTCTGCAAAAGACCTGAGACTGGGACGGAGATTTGTCTTCCAACAAGACAATGATCCAAAACATAAAGCAAAATCTACAATGGAATGGTTCAAAAATAAACATATGCAGGTGATAGAATGGCCAAGTCAAAGTCCAGACCTGAATCCAATCGAGAATCTGTGGAAAGAACTGAAAACTGCTGTTCACAAATGCTCTCCATCCAACCTCACTGAGCTCGAGCTGTTTTGCAAGGAGGAATGGGAAAAAATTTCAGTCTCTCGATGTGCAAAACTGATAGAGACATACCCCAAGCGACTTACAGCTGTAATCTCAGCAAAAGGTGGCCCTACAAAGTATTAACTTAAGGGGGCTGAATATTTTTGCACGCCCAATTTTTCAGTTTTTGATTTGTTAAAAAAGTTTGAAATATCCAATAAATGTCGTTCCACTTCATGATTGTGTCCCACTTGTTGTTGATTCTTCACAAAAAAATACAGTTTTATATCTTTATGTTTGAAGCCTGAAATGTGGCAAAAGGTCGCAAAGTTCAAGGGGGCCGAATACTTTCGCAAGGCACTGTATATATATGCCGTTTAGCAGACACTTTTATCCAAAGCGACAAACAGTCATGCATGTATAAATGTTTTACATATTGGTCCCAGGAATCAAACCCACTACACTGGCATTGCAAGAGTCCTTATCTACCAACTGAGCCACAGAAGATCACTGTAGCTCACCCACTATGTTAAACACATCATCTACCAATTTTCTGCTGCTGGGTATTTACATTGTAATGGATGTGCTGCCCCTTTCTTGTCTGACCTGACCAGAATGGAAATCAGAGTTTGTTACTGCACTTTTGTTCTGTTATACAGTATGTAGAATTTGTTCTGATCAGCTCAAGTCAGGTCTAGCCCTGTTTGGTGGTATTTTGGTACTGCTCTGCTCTGTTCAGTTATAACCAGTGTCAGGGAATTTGGTTCTGTACTGCTGTTTACATGATATGCCTTCTAAATCAATTATTGTCTCTATGTGGTTATACAATAACACTGCCTGTCAGCTCTCTATTTTGGAGACATGTATTCTCAGTCCTGATCAGTGAACACTGTGTGCGGTCAAACGGGGGGCAGTTCCACCCACCTGAGCAGCCTGTACTGTTCTCTTCATCCAGCAGAAAGCTCTTGGTCTAGGCTGACTAATCCACACTCAACAAGCTGGAGACTCCGGAGGGCTCCTGCCCACACAGCGCTGTACTGTGCTCCCTCTCTCAAAGGCCAGAGTGGGCCTAGAGAAGGAGGGGAAGGAAAAGGTAGAAGATGGGCATGACAGGGGAAAAAGAGAGAGACGCATACTGTATACAAAATATTCACTTATACTGTAGAAAAGGCCCATGGAGTTGGTGGAATAATCCTTTAATTCATTGCCATTTACTCAGCTGGGCCAGGGGCGCTTTAATTAGGTCAGGTGGAAATGTCCGACAGATCTCAACTCCATAAAAGGAGGAAATTGCCATCGCCTGATCTCGCTGCTTTCTCTTCCTTAACACCATCTGATCCAGAAGTTCTGTGCGTCCATGAATCCACAGACTACTTTATGGTTAAAGGAATTCCTGCCTCAGTCTCATCCATTCCTGTCACCTGACACGTGACCACCTGTTCACCTTCACTGTCAGTCATCCTACCTGTCCAGCTACCCACACAGATTCCACTAATCTTTCAATGGTCCTTCGAGATGGATGATGACTGAACAAAGGACAGGTGGAAAGGAAATGGAGGCGGAGAGGGAAGAATTGTCTCCACTGGAAGGAAGACGAGAGGAGGAGAGAGCAGCTGGGGAAGTCTTGGAACAAAGGAAATATCCAGGAGCTAAGCCTAAAGCAAGAAATGCTTCATCCTCAACCACCAGCAGCACCAGAAGAACCAGGCAAGCACCTGGTTATCTTAAGGATTATGTGGTCGAGTTTCCAACATCAAAGGGCAAGCCCACCAGAGCTCAAAGTGGTGATGGATCAGCTATACGTTTCAGCCATCAACCATCCCCTCTGAGCCAAGGACTGGAAACTGCTTTGGAGCAGGAAAGTGGTCTACATGAAGAACCTATGGAGGAGGTAACTCCCACCGCACAGGTCAACCAGCTTCCAGAGGCAGGCTCCGCTCACCCCTTAACTAATGGGAAATCGTCAAAGCACTCTAGACGGAGTGGGAGTTCGACCAGTGGATACCCCTTTGGAAGTGGCCATGGCAGCCGCCGTTCACTAGCCCTCAGTGATTCACAGACCGCTGTCCTACAAGAGCGGATGAAACTATTAGCTTTGGAAGAAATTGAGCGTCAGATTGAGGAGGAACGACAGGCTGACGAACGATGTCACCAATTGGATGTGCAGGCCCGTAGAGCTCTACAGGAAAGGGAATTCATTGCCAAGGACCTGGCACAGCAGCGACGGCACCGTCAAGCCAGAAGGGAATTGGAGGAGGCACGGATGGTCTCATCCTTCCTGGAGAGGAACGAACAGGGAGTTGACGTGACCACCCCTCCACATGGACCTGACCTGTCTGCCTTTCTTTCCCAATCTGCCCCTCTGGTACAGCATGGCACACAGTCCCCGGAGGCTCCGGGGTCAACAGCTAACACAGAGCACGGGAGACAGGCCGCTCCGCCAACGCCCTCTATGCCAGTGACACAAGTTAGCATTCCTCCATCTGGACAAAGCATCACTCCTTTGCCTTTCCGCCAATTACCAACCAAGGCAAATCGTTCCTTTCGTCCAGGGCCAGGCCAGTCCTCAAACAACAGGTCGAAGAGCTCTCGCCCAATTCCGGCTGCCACAAATTGGAGGGTCTGGGACAGTAGGGGACCGGCCCAATGAGGCCACAGTGGGCTCATCAGAAGTCCCGGGTTTATCCTTCATGCAACCAGAAGAGGGAGCCAACATTATGAAACTTCTAGTAGCCTCAGCCTATGGAATTCCCAGACCCAAACTGCCATACTTTGAAAACGAAAAGGAGAGTGAATTTGTCCTTTTGGAAATGGCATTGGAGAGCCTAATGGGTATTCACAGTCATCTGTCAGAACGCTACAAATACCAAGTACTAATGGATCATTTGCGGTTTCCCAGTGCATACAGGCTGGCCCAATCCTTTATGCACTCCGTAACACCATACACTGCAGCTCTCCAGGCCCTGAAGGCGAGATATGGTGAGCCACGTCAGCTAGTCCAGAATGAACTAAACAACATCCTGAACACATCTCCAACCGCTGTAAAGAAATTCATCTCACTGTGTTGCATGATTTAATTCCCCAAGCACAGAAGGAGCAGAGTATGCTCATGGTAGGAGCTGCAAAGGAGCTGTACCTCGACCAGCAGAACCGGTCTCCAAGGTGGTCAAGGTCACTCTGCAAAGTGAAGGGAGAAGCATTGATACATTTGCCTTTCTAGATGATGGGTCAGAAAGAACAATCATTCTCACGGCAGCCACCCGTCAGCTTAACCTGGAGGGGACCCCCGAGACCCTTAATCTCAGAACGGTGCGACATGATGTTATCCAAATGAAAGGCTCTGCTGTAACCTTTAGCATTTCACCTTCAGGAAACAGGGACATGGCCTACAACATCACCAATGCCTTCACGGCAGATGGCTTGAATCTCGCAGAGCACTCCTGCCCGGTAAGTGTTCTACAGAAACAATATCCTTAATGACGAGGATTACCACTTCCTAACCTGGCCAGAGTAGCCCCACTTATCCTGATCGGGTCAGACCACCCACATCTCGTCACCCCGACTGAGCATATACGAGCTGGACCAGAAGGAGGGCCCATTGCTGTCCATACATCCTTGGGTTGGGCTGTGCAAGGTCCATCCCATCTCTCCACCCAAGCTGTACAGTCACAGCAAGTCCTCTTCACCAGAAGCAATCCAGATGCAGCCACTGACCTCCTTCGGAATGTTGAGATGCTCTGGAAGATGGACACCTTCTCCAACCGGAAGCTACAGGAGGTCACTCGCTCGAAACATGACTCCTATGCATTAGACCTCCTGGAGAAGAGCACCACCAGCACTGAAATGGATGGCGTTCGCAGGTATGCAACCCCACTGCTACGGGTGCCCAACCATCCTCCTCTGGCAACCACGACACGGGCTGTACTCCCACTACTGCGTGGAACGGAGCGACGCTTGGTGAAGAATCCTGAGCTTTCAGAAGTTCATAACCGAGAGATTCATAACCTTGTGAAGGCAGGCTACGTCCCTGAAGTGACAGCTCATGAAGAGGGAAACTCACTCCGTGAATCCTGGTATCTCCCTCACCATGTTATCCAGCAACATGGTGGGAAGTATAGACTTGTCTTCAACTGTTCATTCCAAGCTGCTGGTCAAAGCCTGAATGACTGTCTACTCCCCGGACCAACCTTAGGTCCTTCCTTGCTCGATGTCCTTCTCCTGTTCCTGCAGCACTCTACAGCCATCAGTGGAGACATCAAAGCCATGTTTCATCAGATTCGTTTACTGCCTTCCGACACCACACTGCTCCGGTTCATATGGCTAGATATGGAACGAGATGCAGAGCTCACAATCTATGAATGGCAGGTACTCCCATTTGGCACCACCTGCAGTCCTTGCTGTGCCATATACGCTCTGCAGAGACACGCACGGGAGCATCCAGACAGTGACCCAGAAGTATTGAATTCAGTGGAAAATGCCTTCTATGTGGATAACTGCTTACAGAGCATCCCATCCACGGCTGAAGCGAAATCACTCCTTGATAAAGTACGGAATCTCCTGTCCAAAGGGGGATTTGAGGTCCGACAGTGGGCTAGTAACAGAGCGGAGGTTATCCAGCACCTCCCGCCACAAGCTAGGTCCAGTAGCAGTGAACTATGGCTAACGCAGTCGGGTGCTAACCCAGAAGAGCCCACTCTAGGACTGAGGTGGAGCTGCATACGGGATACCCTGGGGTATAAGCACCGCTCATCCCCGAGTACCAAAACCCCCACTCTGCGCACCATCTATCGGACCCTGGACAGTCAATACGATCCCCTTGGGTATATCCTGCCATACACAACACGGGCCAAAGTCTTAGTCCAGGATCTGTGGCAGACCAAGAGGGACTGGGATGAACCAATCCACCCGGCTGACCTAGTGGAACGATGGATCTGTTGGGAAACGGAGTTAACGGAGCTCTCTGATGTCCAAATGCCAAGATGTTATGAACCATCCTGTGCTGACCAACCGGGATCATGCCTGGAACTGCATGTGTTCTGTGATGCTTCGGAGCGAGCGTATGGGGCGGTTTCCTATCTTAGAGTGGAGGATAAGGCAGGCCACACCCATGTCTCCTTTGTCATGGCCAGGTCCAGGGTCGCACCCAAGAAGCAGTTGTCAATGCCTAGGCTGGAACTCAGTGCTGCCCTTTCCGGAGCCCAGTTGGCCTCTACCTTGCGAGCCGAGCTCACCTTGTCAATCCAAAGGGTCATCTACTGGAGTAATTCGACCACTGTATTGACCTGGCTCAAGTCGGAGTCCTGCAGGTATAAGGTGTTCATCGGAACTCGCATGGCAGGAAATCCAAGACCTAACAGAAGTCCAGGACTGGAGGTATGTTGATAGCATAAACAATCCTGCTGATGACAATACTAGAGGTAAAACCCTTCAGGAACTGGCTCAACCCCATCGCTGGAGCTTGGGACCACCATTCTTGTCCCAACCAGAGAACGAGTGGCCGACAGCCCCCAGGCGTACGGCCCCTCCGCCACCAACTGAAGCTTATGAGTTAAGGAAGACCGCCCAATGCTACAGCATTTCTACGGAACCAACAACGGCTCTCCCTGACCTAACACAATCCCAAACACTGCCGGATCTGATCACCGCCACAAACCAGACCTCAGATGGGGTGGCTTCTATACCCACCTCCCTCGCGGCAGAGATGCTACTCCTCCAGCAAGCACAAGCGGTTAGCTTCCCTGAGGCGTTAAAAGCTCTGAAAGCCGGTAGGGAAGTGGCTAAGGACAGCCGTCTTCTCTCTCTTGCCCCAGAATATGATCCAATCCTTGGAGTGATCAGAGTCGGAGGGAGGCTGCGCCAAGCAGAGGTTTTGGACCCAGATGCTATCCACCCAATTATCCTTGACTCCAGACACCCTCTTACCAGGCTCCTCATCAAGAGTTATGATGAGCGGCTTCTCCACCCAGGGCCAGAGAGGGTCTATGGGGAGATGAGGCGGAAGTACTGGATAATTGGAGGACGAGGAGCCATTCGTAAGCACCAATACGCCTGCGTAGATTGTCAGAGATGGCGGGCCGGAGCTACGGTGCCCAAAATGGCAGATTTACCCCCTGCTCGCTTGCGCCTCCTTAAACCACCCTTCTGGTCAACAGGAGTAGATTGCTTTGGCCCCTTGATGATCAAGTTAGGTCGTCGTGTGGAAAAGCGCTGGGGCATTCTATTCAAGTGTTTGACAACCAGATGTGTCCACCTGGACCTACTGAAGAGTTTGGATACGGAAGCCTTTCTCATGGCCCTACGGCGGTTTATCTCCCGACGGGGAAACCCTACGAGATCCTGGCTGACAGAGGTACGAACTTCAAGGCAGGAGAAGCCAGGTTGGAGGAAGCCTTCCAAGCCATGAAACCCAGCCTACAGGATCAGCTGATGGACCAACAAATCTCATTCAAATTTAACCCTCCAGGCGCTCCTCATTTTGGAGGAACATGGGAGTGAGAGATCAAATCTGTAAAGACGGCCTTACGAGTCGTACTAGGGGACCAAACTGTCACTGAAACTGTCTTGAGGACTGTCCTGATAGAGGTGGAAGGGATTCTGAACTCCAATATCTCTCTGCAGACATCGCTGACCCCGATCCGGTTACACCGAATATGCTCTTGATGGGACACCGAGATGCGTCACTTCCTCAAGCCATGTATGCTGATACCAACCTCGTAGGCAGACGCCGGTGGCGACACAGCCAAATCTTAGCTGACCATTTTTGGGCCCGATTCATTCAGGATTACCTACCAAGTCTACAGCACAGAGGGAAATGGCGGAGAGAAATGGCCAGCCTGGAAACTGGCCAAGTAGTAATGATGGTGGACCCTCAGCTGCCTCGAGCCTCCTGGCCGGTGGGCCGTATAACTAAGACCATGCCTGGGACCGATGGTCGTGTTAGATCAGTGGAGATCTAGGTGAAGAACCGGACATATATCAGGCCAGTTGCCCGACTAATTCCTCTCCCTGAGATGACAGAGGACGGGGAGCAATGAGCCTTTTGAGGAGCGTGGAATTTAACAAATTTCCGGGGTGGCTGTAGAAAAGGCCCATGGAGTTGGTGGAATAATCCTTTAATTCATTGCCATTTACTCAGCTGGGCTAGGGGCGCTTTAATTAGGTCAGGTGGAAATGTCTGACAGATCTCAACTCCATAAAAGGAGGAAATTGCTATCGCCTGATCTCGCTGCTTTCTCTTCCTTAACACCATCTGATCCAGAAGTTCTGTGCGTCCATGAATCCACAGACTACTTTATGGTTAAAGGAATTCCTGCCTCAGTCTCATCCATTCCTGTCACCTGACACGTGACCACCTGTTCACCTTCACTGTCAGTCATCCCACCTGTCCAGCTACCCACACAGATTCCACCAATCTTTCATATACTATATTCATGAGACAATGGATACATTTGTGATCTTGAATCGGCTGTATAAGGCCACAACTATGATTCAATATTATACAAGAGACGTTTATGTACAATTCTGATGAGAAGCTCTCTTTGGTACTCGATACAGTACAGTAACATCATTTCACAAAAGTCTGGTCCACAAGCTGGAGGTAGTCATCTGCCAGTAACTATACAACAAGGACAACAAGGACAATATGTTTATTCATAATAACCACAGTATAACCTCAGATCTGCAAATACTGTAGATAGTGCTTAGAGGAGTTGGCTTACGGTTGGTGTCAAAGTTGTGAATATTCTGCTGACTCCATTTATTAGAGCTTTCCGAGTCATTCCACAACAATGGGAGGAAGTTCACGGCATTTTCTCCTATACTTCCAATTTACTGTGCTAATTTTGGGAATGCCACCCCTTTGGAATTTCCAGGAAAGCTCCAGGTTTATTGGTTTGTGTGTGTGTGTGTGTGTGTGTGTGTGTGTGTGTGTGTGTGTGTGTGTGTGTGTGTGTGTGTGTGTGTGTGCGCGTGTGTGCGCATGTGTGTTGTTCTAAAAGACCCTCTTTGACATGCTTGTGTGTGTGTTTTGAAAGGTGTTCGCTGCCGGGATGTAGGAAGGAAAGGATTTTTATCTGGGCTGTGAGTGCACTTCTGTATCCGCAGCTATCCTCACTCACTCAGCAAAGAGCCCCCAAAGCAGAGTAACAGTCAGGGGTCAGGAGGACAGAGGGAGCATAGACGTGAGCTAAGGGGAAAGGCTAAGACAGATATACAATGGGATATGTCAGCGATGCACTCAGATGTCATCCTTTTGGATTTTAAATCTGCTCTGACTCAATACATAACCCATTGTGCTTCATGTATTGTAATTGTGCCAAAGGTACGTGCTAACCCATTTGTAGATGTTGACCTGCGTGTCTTGTGTGTGAGGTTAGAGTCAGGTTTTGATGTGTCAGGAGTTATGATATTGAGCCAATGGTAAGGAGTTAAAATGTGCCTACTTAACCCATAAAATCCCTTTTCCACCGATGTCTACATTTCTTACTCTGAAACACCAAACCTTCGCAGGAAAACACAATTACAATATGCTGCAGAGTATAGGCCTACTCTAATTATTGTTTGTAAGTTGCTGTATATGGATCATAATACAAAGACCAGTCTAAAGGCAATCCGATCAGAACAGACTCTACTTTCATGCAAAATCTTGTCATTAATTAGGGTAGCAACTCCCAGAGTGTATCTCAATTATTTGATTCCTCGCTTTCCTCTCTCTTCCCCTCCTTCTCAAAGAGCATTGGCATAGTAGATTCAAGGTCCCTCCCCTAGGACCTGTTCCTCCAATGAGTTTTAAGAAGAGATTGGGAGAGAAGACGCGAGGAATCAAGGAAAGAGGAATTGGAAAAGAGCCCGGTGTGTTGAACCAAATAAAACCACTAGAGGGCAATGATGAATAATAAAGGCACTGAGTTTTGTCCTACCAACAACCAACAACATACTGCTAGAGGGGGTGTTTGGGGACAGTTTCCAGGAGGTATCAGTCATTTTGCCCATGACAAAGGCAACTGTCATTGTGTATTAGAAAACGTTTTAGTGGTGACATTTGGCTTTGACAGGAATAGGATTCCTGGTGATGAAGCATGAAAAGACAGATAGAATGTAAAACATATATGATTTATCTTCACTCTATCTCCCAGCTTCTTAATAGCTTCTACCCCCAAGCAATAAGACTGCTGAACAGATAATCAAATGGCTACTCAGACTATTTGTATTGACCCACCCCTTTTTTACTCCGCTGCTACTCGCTGTTTATTATGTATGCATAGTCACTTTACCCCTACATGCATTTACATATGGTATTACCTCAATTACCTTGACTAACCTGTACCCCGCACATTGACTAGGTACTGGTACCCCCTGTATATCCTCGTTATTGTTATTTTATTGTTGCTCTTTTATTTTTTAACTTGAGTTTATTTAGTAAATATTATAACTCTTTTTCATAAAACTGCATTGTTGGTTAAAGGCTTGTAATTTAGCATTTCACGTCTACACCTGTCGTATTTGGCGTATGTGACAAATACAATTTTATTTGTGTGTCTGTGTGTGTGCAGTGAGCGAATTATATTGTGGCATTCGTGGGGGGGGTCCCTTGTTTCATTCGGGGGATCCCTTTTTCACAGGACTTTTTATTTGGGCCTAATAGTGAAGAAGTATTTTAACGGTAAAAATGTATTACTTTTTAATGTGGCATGAACACAACCAGTCATGATGTTTTCATTGTATTGTCAAACAAATCACTTAAAAAGGTAGGCTACCTGCGGATGAGTGCACAAAGAGTGCACTATGCACCAGCAATTTGGGACCCAGTCGAGATACAATGTTGCAAGTTCACTATGGAAAGCTTAAGACAGACAGAGAGCAAGGCCGACAGGTAGCATGGCTGCCTCGACCCACGACTTACAGAGCAGGGAGAGCTGTGACACACTGATCCCTTAAAGCGCCAATCCCTTTAGCGGGATCGATTTGACAACATCCAGTGAAATTGCAGAGCGCCAAATTCAAACTACAGAAATATCAATATTCAACATTCATGAAAATATAAGTGTAATACATCAAAATAAAGCTTAACTTCTTGTTAATCCAGCCGCTGTGTCATATTTCAAAAAGGCTTTATGGCGAAAGCAAACCATGCGATTATCTGAGGACAGCGCCCCGAAAAACACATGAAAATCATTTTTCAACCAGGCAGGTGCGACACAAAAGTCAGAAATAACGATATAATAAATGCCTTACCTTTGAAGATCTTCTTCTTTTTGCAATCCCAAATGTCTCAGTGACACAATGAATGGTCGTTTTGTTTGATAAATTCCTTCTTTATATCCCCGAAATGTCCATTTATTTGGTGCGTTTGATTCCGAAATACACCCTTTCCAACTCGCCCAACATGACTACAAAGTATCTAATAAGTTACCTGTAAACTTGGTCCAAACATTTCAAACAATGTTCCTAATCCAACCTCAGGTATCCTAAAATGTAAATAATCAATACAATTTAAGACGGGATAATCTGTTTCCAATACCGAAGAAAAATAACACGGAGCACGCTCCTGTTCACGCGCAACAAAAGACTAGGGACCTTCAGATTGACACATACAAAGAACAGCACTACTTCTTCATTTCTCAAATGAAAAACATCGACCAATTTCTAAAGACTGTTGACACCTAGTGGAAGCCATAGGAACTGCAACCAGGTTACGAATAAAATAGGGTTTCTCCATAGAAAATCTTTTGGAAAATCCTATGACCTCAATTTTTCCCCCCCTGGATGGTTTGTCCTCGGTATTTCGCCTGCCAAATCAGTAATTTCATCCGTTTTTTTAACAGTTTTAGAAACTTTAGATTGTTTTCTATCCAAATCTAACAATTATATGCATATCCTAGCTTCGGGGCCTGAGTAACAGGCAGTTTACTTTGGGCACGCTTTTCATCCGGAGTTCAAAATACTGCCCCCTAGCCTTAAGAAGTTTTAATGCATTATTCGCTCAGAAATTGAGCTAGTGATTTGATTGGTTCGCTTAAATACTTTTTTTTCACAAGGGTTGAGACCTTTTGTTGTTTGTATTTGAAAACTGTTGTAATGGAAGAGAGCTGCGCTCAGGTTCTGTGTGTGGCTGTGCATGTAGGCTTTTGAGCGAGAAAGACACAAGAGCCAACCAGTAAAAGCCCAGCCCCCTTCATTATTGACTCAATGTGCCAGCATCAAAGAGCCATTACAGCCATTCCAGACTCTGAAGTCCAGTGGAATTTGAGAGTTAGGTGTTAGCCAAACTAGCAGACAGGTGGAGTAGAGAGATTCATTCAATTGAAAGGTTTAAATCATGACATAGTGGTGGGAGTGTTCGTTTAATTTGGAACAAGCTTTTATTTTCATATTTAACACTATAACAGTGCAAAAAATTAGAGCCACCCCCCACCAATGTTGGACTTTTGTTGTATTTAGGGGAGCTAATGTCTCATTCCCTGGCCCCCATAATTTGCACATTGTGGCGTGTAAATGTGCTATAGTGCAAAGACAGTAGTGTCCTTTTAAGTAAGGCTATTTATTGCGAAACATAAACATTTAATGTGTTTGTATCCAAAACAACTCTTACTGTGAAATGAGTCAATCACAAACTAACCTCATCCTCAGGACAATTGTGCATGAGTGGGAAGTGTCTGGTGAACGAGCTTTACTAGGCTACAAACAATTATCAACGTGCGACGCTTTTAGATTTTCCCCTTTCCATTATGTTCGAACCCCATCATAAAAGTAACTATTATTTTACAAAATAAAGTTAAAATCATTGCAAATGTTAACTCGAGCAACCAGAATTAGTTTAGATGTCCCTTGCTTGAGACAACGCTTGCACCTGTGCCTTTGCTCGATAGAGCAACTCTAACCAGTTGAGTGCGAACGTGGGGGAAGGCTGACAGTGAATTAACGTGGGAGTGAGGGCCAGATACTCGCAAGTGACTGAGCTGTCCAATGACATGCAGTCTTATTCTTTCTTTCTTTTTCACCTAAAGGTAGGACACAAGCCCATTAGAAAAACGTATTTTTTTTGTGTGATTTGATTTTTTGATTTTTTTTTTTTTTTACCGCAAACTGCTCCTCCCTTCCTAAGTCTTCCCGGTTGTGGTCTGACTCAAACTTCCAGATTGCATGGCAGAGTGGACTGAGGAAAATGGCCTAGTCACTTTAACTCCTCCGTCGCAAAAGTCTCTTCCACGCAACTATTTGTATTCAGAGGGACGTAAAGTCGTGTCAAACAAAAATGTCTGCTCTACATTTTGAAGAGAGCGGGAGTCACGCTTGATCCCCGAGCCTTGAACAAGTTGATTGTCTATCTCAACGATCGATCGACGGTTGGATGTCAAATGGTCCATAATAACTTGCAAAAGACGCACTCACTTTTGGACAGACATATGGATTCGCTCGAAAACCCTGGGCTACAAGTATGTACAGTTGCAACATTTTATCATGTCTATGTCGCACGTGTATAGTAATAAATAACTTGCCATTTATGAAGTTATCCAACAAAAATAGATGCTAATACCTCATTTCCAATACCATCTTGGCTTGACGCCAAATGTAACGAATCAGTAAACCATGACCAAAACGTTGGAGGAGCCTGCGTTATGCCAGGTAGTATAGCCTACCTTTTGGATAATAAGGACGAATATTCTTGTAAAAAGTGAAACAACTAGTCTACTATTGTTTCAGGTGTGTTACATAGGTATAGCTGTCATTCGTTTGAAGACAATTGAATTACAGCAGCCTGATTATTTTACCTGGTGATCCTAGCCAACTGGTTTATTAGGCAATGTTTCTTACATTTATGCATCAGTAAATATTAGTACATTTTTTGCATGGCCAGTGCAGTACGTTATTAGCCTTGGGGGTTGGATATGAAATCCACGCAGTTAAAATGGGGTTTGCTTTGATGTGATTAAGAAAATATTTAGATGGTCTCTTGACCAGTTCAGTGGTTCAGTAAGATGTCTGAATAATTTTACATGACAGGATTCAGTAATAGAGAGCAATAGTAAATGTGTCGTTTCGTAGGCATTAACTCCACGGTGACTCGTTGGCCAAAGCCTATGGGGAAATGAATGATACAAAAAAATATATATAAATAGGTTTTTGAGGTAACTGAAAGTAAGGTCTGTGGTTGACACAGGCGTCGGGGGTCTTATACGTTTTGTTCTCTGATATAACGTCATCAGCTAACGTCACTTTTTGTGAATTTTGAAGCATTTATGTAATCGAAACAAGAACATAAAGCACATAAAAGGCTATATAATTCATAAAGGTCATGTTAACTGACTGATAGGATCTCAGATCTTATTTTCGGCATTCCTATAATGGCTGAACAAACCAGAGGAAACTCATTTCCATTTTTTTTGTACTACAAGCTGGCAAGCTCTACACTCTGAGAAAAAAAATGGTTTTAAGAGTTATTTGGCTGGCTCCATAGAATAACTCTTTTTGGTTCCAGGTAGAATCCTTTTTAGTTTCATGTAGAACTTGCGGTACAAATGGTTCTACATGAACCCAAAAGGGTTCTACCTGCAACCAAAAGGGGTTTTACCTGCACCCAAAAAAGTGTTCTTCAGAGGGTTCTCCAATGGGCAGTATATAATAGCCTTGGTTTTGAACTACTGAAAGAGCAGATTGCAATTATGATAAGTACTGGATGTTGTACTATTTCCACTTGCCAATCTGTTTATGAATATAGTGAATTCATAATGAATGATCAATGACAACTAGGCTGCTCTAATAAAAATATATAGCACATATATGCACCAGAAATGACATTCAACGTTGTCTAACGTCACTGCATATTGAGTGCCTGCACCAAAATGGGTATTTTAGAGTAAATAGACGAGACATAATAACATTTGGATTGGTTTGATTTGGATTTGGTTTCTAAGTAACCAACAGAATAGCTTTCTTTTTATATTCATAATTTACATGTCCTGGGGGAATGTTTTGGAATAAAAGCAGATTTGGTGTTTTTGTCAGTTGCTACTAGCAACATAGCACTTCAGCCCTGTAGTGCAGTTTCCCGAGGTGTAGCCTATTATGATCACAAATAGTATATCAACTATTGATCATATGAGCCCCGTGCAATAATGTCCATTGTTTTTATTTTCAAATGACTTGAAAACTAACTTCAGTGCCACCAGAATCTTTTCCCATAGTAATACACTCATTGTTTCCCCTATATTCCCCGCCACTCTTCCCCCAAAATAAAATATTTAAAATAATATATATTTTTATTTTCTACAATTTCTAAAATTTCTGCTGACACACGCTTTTAAGATCAGAGTGACAAGTTACAAAACCTTCTCACAGTCGTTCAACAAAACAACATCTCCTGGGAAGACACCCCCACCACCCACACGAAGACCCCAGCTTCTACGACCAACATAAGATGTCATACCCCATATGTCAACACGTCATACCCTTTGTTATCCAGGTTTTAGTGTTACCTTCTGATAATGGTCTTTAAAAATAATAATAATAATGTTTTCTCCCCTTACTGAAGTCACATGGAAAAGGAGCACAGAGGAAAGGCAGATTCAAAGGATCAGATGGAAGCACCTCTTCAGATACAACAACCAACAGCTTTGTGCGACAGGTAAGGGGAACAAGCACGCAGCGTTTAGGTCACCTAAAAGGTACTTATCATCTCAGTATCTTGGAAGGTCTGTGGATTTTCTGCACAGCCAGCGATCCCAGTGGTTGGCAGTGAGAATCTGATTTAGGAAGTGCGGGTGGGAGTGTGAAAGTAATCCTGAGACAGTACCCTTTTCTGACTTTGAATGCGTCGTCGAGGGGCATTAGGTCACTATAATGGTATGAATGTGATGATATCTCCAGGCGTTCTGTATGCGCTAGAATATCTGGCCACCGGACACTTACGACATCACCTCTGCACTGGATGTTTACCGCATATAATTGGAACGTTCTACGTCTATGGTTTACATTACATAGCCAGTAAAGTTCATACTGGCGTTAGAGTGAAAACAGCCAAGTCATTGATATAAATCATTGCATGTTGCAACGAAAGCCCCTTTGGTAAACAGTGCTTGGGCACAGTATGTTAACGATCTCTGTGAACTGCCGGCATCGGTGGCCCTGTAGCTCTGCACTCAGTAGCTTGAGTGTGGCTGGCGAGACTGTGGCTTATTATAAAAGCAGACCCTCTGAGGTACATGGTGTGTACGTGAAGCACTCGCGGCGTCTGGTTTTTGTTGGAGCAGCGGACCTGCAGGCGACCGACAGGGAGAGGACGGGTTAAGGATGGGCTCCTCGGCAGAACTGTTTCTTCCTTTTTTGGAGGAGACACAGATCTCCTCCTCTTTAGCAGAGCAGCGGTGAAACCAGAGTGGGAGCAGAACAATATGGCACGTTGTGGAATTGCCGTCTGCTTTCTCTCAGGCACAGAGAAGGTGTTTGAGTTGAGGCTAAGGGGAGCTCACATTTGCTTTCACCGTGTGTTTATACGATCAGTGAAGAGTTGCTGTGTGGATTAGGGTGGTGGTGAGGGTCTTCTCAGCAGTGATATGTCATGGCTACCCTCCTTCCCCTCAACCCCCCCACTGGGTATGCCAACAGACTCATTAGGCCGACCACCTCTGACTGACTGTCGTCATCCTCTACAACGCTCTCAGTCTCCGTGACCAAACTCAATTAGACTGAGCGCGACTACAGTAACTTACATCCGAGACACGACACTGCGGGAGACGCCGAGACATGAGCGGGAAGTTACGACAGGGAAGGAGCGTCAAGTAGAGGGGAGAGAGAGAAAGGGAAAGAAAAAGGGAGCGAGGGGGAACGTATGAGGGTCAGACAAGCAACCACAGTATGTCTGAGACACAACCCTGCTGAGAGAGATACCCAGACATGATGTAGGATGTGAGAGAGAAAGTAGAGAGAGAGGGGAAAGGTTGTGTCCCGGGGTCAGACTGGCAACGCTAAGAGCAGCTATAGTATCCCCTTTTAGATGTTTGCTGGAAGAGGACTGCAGGAATAGCAGCCCTTTCAGGAACTAAGTTACTAAAGTAACTACAGTGCTTTTTGAATTGTTTTATCATAACAGCGGGTTAAGCTGACCTTCTTTCCCTTCCCCCTCTCCCTCCCCATCTTGTTGGACATGATTATTTTCACTTCTCACACAAGTATGAGGCTGTGGTGTCTAAAACTTTAAACTAACACAGAGTGGGAACTGGGTTTCAAAACATGTTTCGCTGCCTATTCGTCAAGCTGTCAAGCTCCTTTTCATTTTCTCCGGACATGTTTTTCTTGTCTCATCGTAATCTTCCCTCTTTGTTATCAGAGCTCAGACTCAAATGTACACATCACCAAAAGTTCAGGTACATTTTGTGATGATTTTATGTTACTTTCCTTGAAATTATCTACAAAAGTCTCGCCTATTCCCTGCGAATGCTCATATCGCACGTTGTTTGAGTGCCTTCCACTCTTCTCCCATCTCCCCAACACCACACCTGTTGGCACGGTGACTCAATCCCAGTATTCATGTGGGCGAGTGTTCAGAGGCTCATCGGGGTTATTGTACGCTCGATCCATTACACCTCTCATCTCTCTCTCCTGCAGTCAAACTGCTACGTAGAGAACGGTCTTACACAGAGAGAGGGCAGACAGAGACAGGGGACGAGAGAAGGGGAATAGAGACGGAGAAATAAAGAGAGAGAGAGAGAGGGAAAGAGGAAAAGAAATAGAGAAGTGCCCTGTGACTCTTACTGCCCGTGGGGTTTACGGTAGGATGGAGGAGGTTAAGAGCAGTGGTGGTCCGGACCACTCAGTCAGCAACCAGTGGGAGTAGTGGTGGTGCGGTCACTCTCTGCTTTAAGTCCAACGCTGCAAGAAGATGGAGTAGTCTCTAAAGGACTACGACTGCGTCATGGACTCCATAAATAATGTTGAACCGAGCTGAATGTCATTGAGGGGATGGTAACTGATACTGTATAATTGCAGGGATAAAAGCTTGAAGGGCACTGCAGTCTAATTTGTTTAAGATTTTAGGCCCTCTGTCCAAAATGGAATCGTTCCCAGGTTACATCCCAAATGGCACCCTATTCCCTATGTAGTGCACTACTCTTTACCAGAGCCCATGAAAAGTAGTGCACTATATAAGAATTTGGGTGCCATTTGGGATGTATACACAGTGCTGCCAAACCCTTTGTAGGATTTATCAGATTACCATGCATCTCCTGAGGCCGTATCTAAGTGCTCTGGACATTTATTAATAGTATAACAGGAGAATAGAATGAGATGCATCCAAACAGCCATAAATGTACATGTTTTTAATGCCCAACATCCACTGCTGGAGTTTCAGTATGTGATTTCTGCGGCAGGTCTTTGCATTGACTGATAAGGCATTTTACACCAGCCTGGCTATACAGCATCTGCCATTTCTCAAACTCTGGTTTACATAAGAATTATGTAATATCTCCTGCTGCTGCTTCCCACTCTCTGCTGTGTTTATGTGAAAGGTCTCACTTGGCTTCCCACTCTCTCTTCCTCTCACTCTCTCGCCCACCTCCTCTCTCTCTTTCCCTCTTACTCTCTCTCCCCATTTCTCACTCACTCACTTTCTCTCTCTCTCTCACACTCTCACGTTCTCTCACTCACACACTCACGTTCTCTCACTCACACACTCACGTTCTCTCACTCACACACTCACTTTCTCTCACTCACTTTCTCTCACTCACATTCTCTCACACACTCACATTCTCTCACACACTCACATTCTCTCACTCACACACTCACTTTCTCTCAGTCACACACTCACTTTCTCTCAGTCACACACTCACTTTCTCTCACTCACTTTCTCTCTCTCACACTCACTTTCTCTCACTCACATTCTCTCACTCACACACTCACTTTCTCTCTCTCACACAATCACTTTCTTTCACTCATATTCTCTCACTCACACTCACTTTCTCTCACTCACACTCACTTTCTCTCACTCACACTCACTTTCTCTCACTCACTTTCTCTCTCTCACACTCACTCACTTTCTCTCTCTCACACTCACTCACACTCTCACTTTCTCTCACTCACACACTCATTTTCTCTCACTCACACACTCACTTTCTCTCACTCACTCACTTTCTCTCTCTCACACTCACTTTCTCTCACTCACATTCTCTCACTCACACACTCACTTTCTCTCTCTCTCTCTCACACAATCACTTTCTTTCACACACTATTCTCTCACTCACACTCACTTTCTCTCACTCACACTCACTTTCTCTCACTCACACTCACTTTCTCTCACACACACTCACTTTCTCTCAGTCACACACTCACTTTCTCTCACTCACTTTCTCTCTCACACTCACTTTCTCTCACTCACATTCTCTCACTCACACACTCACTTTCTCTCTCTCACACAATCACTTTCTTTCACTCACTATTCTCTCACTCACACTCACTCTCTCTCACTCACACTCACTTTCTCTCACTCACACTCACTTTCTCTCACTCACTTTCTCTCTCTCACACTCACTCACTTTCTCTCTCTCACACTCACTCACACTCTCACTTTCTCTCACTCACACACTCATTTTCTCTCACTCACACCTTCACATTCTCTCACTCACACACACATTCACTCACTCACACACTCACTCACTCACTCACTCACTCACACATCACTTTCTCTCACCCACACACTCACATTCTCTCACTCACACACTCACTTTCTCTCTCTCACACACTCACTTTCTCTCTCTCTCTCTCTCTCTCATAATGCCATTTGGGACACTGACTCTCTCCATAGGGATAGGGGTAGAGGTAGTGGTGGTGTGGTGTATGAAAGAAAGGGTGTGGTGGGGTCTGCAGGGGCAGGAAACCCCCTTTTCATTCTCTTGATTAGAGACTTTTTTATTTTAATCTGCAAATTATGTTTTCTCACGTAAATGGAGGGAAGGGGTTACGCAAGCAAGTTATTGGCTGTGCCACCTATCAAATCTGGCAACCCCAGGGGGGGGTGGGGGTTATGTAACTGATACTACGGACACAGACAGGATATGGAGTAACCTAGTTGCCTCTGTTCAGGCCACTGACAACCTTATAGACCTAAGTCCTGCAGACATTTTTAAGGACGCCCCAATATGTGGAGAGGATGTGCCTCTGTTCAATGTTTCCAACAGTGCATGTTTTCTGTCGTCTATGAGCCATAGGCTGGCAACTGAATCAAGCATTATGCTTGTTGTTGGCTACATATGCAATGCTCATAATTTATAAGAATAATAGAATAACCATTCATGTTAAATGGACTTGAATACAAGATGAATGGTTTGGACCTATGGGGTGGCTACTGTAAGGCAGTTAGTTTATGGTGGCGCATCACTTGTCTCCTCTGTTTGAGCTAGTGGCACAGAATAGCAAGACTGCCATCTGGTGGTAAGAAATGAAGAGGCACTTCCCCATCATGAATTTGAGCTACTGCATTGTCAGTCAGTGTTGGCATGCATGTCCTTGGAGTTGAAGTTATGTGAATAGGTACTAACCTATAGGACTCAAAATGAAAAGAGAAAAGGTTTTGCTTCTGTTGTAGTGTTGTAATAGATTGTTTTTATGTTAATAGAATGCTCATTGAAGCCCACGAACGGCATAGAATCACATTATGTCCCAAACAGTTGTTCATCCTTTTAGGGTAATATATCCAGGAGTGACCTTGTCTTGTTTACCTGAGGGGAAATTGTAAGATGGATGCCTGTATAATCTCCTCCATTCCCCTGTCCTGTCAGGAGGAGAAGCATTAGAAAGCAGTGCCCTCTGTTACGAGCAGGGCAGTCTTTGTCTTCAGGCACCCACTCTCTTAGGGTGGCTCCCAAATGGCACCCTATTCCCTATATAGTGCACTATTTTGGACCAGAGGCCAATGGGTCCCGTCTCAAAAGTAGTGCACTGTTCAGAGAATATGGTGCCATTTTGGATGCGCACTCAGTGATTAAATGAGAACGCCTGCAGGACAGACAGTGGGGCTGAGACCTGCCAAGTCGCTTTGTACTTTCCTCAGGGGAATAGACAATGATATCATTGTATCTGAATCCTCTGTGTTGTTTTTGTTTTTTAGTCACTGTGAATCATTACTTTACATTTCTGATAAATAATGGTGTGTTGGTATTATCATTAAACCTTAAAGTTTTGATACATTACAGGAGACCTAAAGTAGTGTAGTATAGTCTAGTTTAGAGGTCGACAGATTAATCACCTTGGCTGCTTTAATTAGGGCCGATTTCAAGTTTTCATAACAATCGGTAATCTGCCTTTTTGGACGCCGATTATGGACGATTACATTGCAATCCCCAAGGAAACTGCGTGGCAGGCTGACCACCTGTTACGCCAGTGCAGCATCAAAAGGACCTTGTGGCTGCAAGGAGCCAAGGTAAGTTGCTAGCTAGCATTAAACTTATCTTCTAAAAAACATTCAATCTTCACATAATCACAAGTTAACTACACGTGGTTGATGATATTACTTGGTTAACTAGCTTGATATTACTAGGTTAACTAGCTTGATATTACTAGGTTAACTAGCTTGATATTACTTGGTTAACTAGCTTGATATTACTAGGTTAACTAGCATGATATTACTAGGTTAACTAGCTTGATATTACTTGGTTAACTCGCTTGATATTACTAGGTTAACTAGCTTGATATTACTTGGTTAACTAGCTTGATATTACTAGGTTAACTAGCTTGATATTACTAGGTTAACTAGCTTGATATTACTTGGTTAACTAGCTTGATATTACTTGGTTAACTAGCTTGATATTACTTGGTTAACTAGCTTGTCCTGCGTTGCATATAATCAATGCGGTGCCTGTTAATTGACCATCGAATCACAGCCTACTTCAACTTCGCCAAACGGGTGATGATTTAACAAAAGCACATTTGCGAAAAAAGCACAATCATTGCACAAAGGTACCGAAACATTAACATCAATGCCTTTCTTAAAATCAATACACAGAAGTATATATTTTTTTAAACCTGTACATTTAGTTAAAATAAATTAATGTTAGCAGGCAATATTAACTAGGGAAATTGTGCCACTTCTTTGCGTTCAGTGCAAGCAGAGTCAGGGTATATGCAGCAGTTTGGGCTGCCTGGCTTGCGAACTGTGCGAAGACCATTTCTTCCTAACAAAGACCGTAATTAATTTGCCAGAATTTTACATAATTATTACATAACATTGAAGGTTGTGCAATGTAATATTTAGACTTAGGGATGCCACCCGTTTGATAAAATACGTAACGGTTCCGTATTTCACTGAAAGAAAAAACGTTTTGTTTTCAAAATGATAGTTTCCGGGTTTGACCAGATTGACCAAAGGCATGTATTTCTGTGTGTTTATTATAATTAAGTCTATGATTTGATATTTGATAGAGCAGTCTGACTGAGCAGTGGTAGGCAGCAGCAGGCTCATAAGCATTCATTCAAACAGCACTTTACTGCATTTGCCAGCAGCTCTTAGCAATGCTTGAAGCATAGCGCTGTAGTTGTTCCCCTTGCTCTGCATGGATAACGCTGCTTTGATGGTGGCTGTTGTCGTTGTGTTCCTGGTTCGAGCCCAGGGAGGAGCGAGGAGAGGGACGGAAGCTATACTGTTACACTGGCAATACTAAAGTGCCTATAAGAACATCCAATAGTCAAAGGTATATGAAATACAAATGGTATAGAGATAAATAGTTCCTATAAAAGCTAAAAGCTAAAACTTCTTAACTGGGAATAATGAAGACTCATTTTGAAAGGAACCACAAGCTTTCATTGTGAGAACAAAAAGCTTAGCTTTTTTACATGGCACATATTGCACTTTTACTTTCTTCTCCAACACTGTGGTTTTGCATTATTTAAACCAAATTGAACATGTTTCATTATTTATTTGAGACTAAATTGATTTTATTTCTGTATTATATTAAGTTAAAATATAAAAGTATTCATTGTTCATTCAATATTGTTGTAATTGTCATTACTACAAATATATATAAAATCGGCCGATTAATCGGTATCGGCTTTTTTTGGTCCTCCAATTATCGTATCGGCGTTGAAAAATCATAAACAGTCGACCATCTAGTCTAGTCTAGTATTCACTCTTAAAAATGTTGGGTTAAAAACAACCAAGTGCTGGGTAAATAGTGGACCAAACAAATATTGGGATTTATTTTATTTAAAAAAAACTTTTTCTCACAGCATCAACAACCCAACTTAAAAAAATCAATGAGTTGTTTGTGGCAAAACTGCCAACTTGGGATGTTTTTAACACAGATTTTTTTTGAGTTGTATATACTGAACAAAAAAATAAACGCAACATGGAAAGTGTTGGTCCCATGTTTCATGAGCTGAAATAAAAGATCCCAGAAATGTTCAATATGTGCAAAAACTTTTTTCTCTCAAATATAGTGTACACATTTGTTTACATCCCTGTTAGTGAGCATATCTCCTTTGCTAAGATAATCCATCCACCTGACAGGTGTGTCATATCAAGAAGCTGATTAAACAGCATAATAATTTCACAGGTGCACCTTGTGCTCGGGACAATAAAGGGCCACTCAAAAATGTTGTCACGCAACATAATGCCATAGCTGACTCAAGTTTTGAGGGAGCGTGTAATTGGCATGCTGACTGCACGAATGTCCACCAGAGCCGTTGCCAGAGAAGTGAATGTTTATTTCACTACCGTAAGCTGCCTTCAATGTTGTTTTAGAGAATTTGTCAGTACGTCCAACCGCCCTCACAACAACAGACCACGTGTAACCATGGCCAGCCCAGGACCTCCACATCCGGGCTTCTTTACCTGCGGGATCATCTGAGACCAGCCACGCGGACAGCTGATGAATCTGAGTTGTATTTGTGTCTGCAATAAATCCTGTCTGTGGGGAAAAACACATTCTGATTGGCTGGGCCTGGCACCCCAGTGGGATGTCTTGGCTCACAAGTGGGTGGGCCTATGTTTAGATTAGGGCTTTAATTTATTTATTTCAATTGACTGATTTCCTTATATGAACTCTAACTCAGTAAAATCGTTGAATGTTGCGTTTATATTTTTGTTCAGTATGGTAAAGTATACAGTAGTATAGTACCTATTAGGTCCATGTCCCTGAAAGACCTCTGTACCCTCACAGCACTACTCATTTACATGTGTTCTCATTCAGATAGTACAGATTTTGTTGTAGAGTGGTGTATCACGGCCCACAGCTATTTGTCATGGTAGCTGCGTAAGGAACGAGTGAGTGATGATCACTTCTCTGATACAATGGGGATGGTAGTCCCCCTCCCATTGCCTCTGTGAAAGGTCTCTGCCTGTAATGATGCTCCTCCATCAAAACAGTGACGCCTGTCACACCTACCCCAGAATGAGGCATTGATGTGACACTCCGATTTATCAAGGCAGAGAGGAAAGAATGTGCCATATTTTTAGTTTTTTTCTAACTTAGTGGGCTCTAAAAAAAAGTTCCCGCTTGCCCAGATAGAAGATGAATATATATTGATTCATTACAGTACATATGAAAGCATCACTGGAGGCTATCTGTAAATACTGTAAGAGCCTGTTCCCTTCCCAAATGATGGGCCTATGGACTCTGGTCAAAAATAGTCCACTATATAGGGTAACAGTTGGGACGCACACTCTGCTTTGGTCAAACTGGCCCTGCCTGGCCTCGAGAGTACGGGGTTTGCCCTCTTGTCCGAGCTCAGCTCTCTAGCCGACGATCTGACAGTAGACGTCACGTTACGATTGTCCTTGTGACAAATAGCTCTCTGGAACCTGTGGCGCGTACTAGATGGAGCAGAGAGAGGAGAGCAGCATGAACAAGGAGAGGGGAGCGTCTCTACTGGCACCCCTTTCCCGTATATAGGGCTCCTGTTAAAAGTAGTGCACTACGTAGGGAATAGGGTGCCGTTCGGGACGCAACATATAATAGCAGCAGCAGCGGAGGGCAGGAGAGAGAGACACCGTCAGCGGCTGGCCTTGCCCCGTGGAGCGGTGGTGAGGACACTGCCGTCTGTTTTAGTCACAGCACAGCAGATGCCAGAGTATCAATGTCATTCCTGCATACAATTAATGCCTTAAAGGGATACGTCGGGATTTTGGCAACGAGGCCCTTTATCTACTTCTCCAGAGTCGGATGAACTCGCGGACACCATTTTTATGTCTCTGTGTCCAGTATGAAGGGAGTTAGAAGTACTTTCGTGAGGGAAGGCTAACTAGCATTAAAGGCAATGACTGGAAGTCTATGGGTATCTGCTAGCATGGTAGCAGATACCCATAGACCCTCAGTCATTGTGCAAACGCTAGTTAGCAACTTCCTTTAAACTGCACACAATGCTTCAATGCCAAAATCCTGAAGTATCCCTTTTAAGCCTGTATTAGCGGGATCAAACGGAGACCCACATTGTGCTATAAGGACGACAGCCATTGAAATGACTCAAACTTTCCTCGGCAGAGGGGGAAAAACACTGAGGTTGCTGTAGAGTGTTGGAAGAAATGCTGCTGCTTACCCAATGCAGCTTATGATGTAAACAGCACAGCTCTCCCCGGGAGAGGGAAAGTACTCATAAATACCAGCCTTTGAGACACCGAAAGGAGATGATTCCAATCAGTGAGTGAGTGAGTGAGTGAGAGAGTGAGTGAGTGAGAGAGTGAGAGAGAGAGAGAGAACAAAGAGGAGAGCGGGAGAGACAGACCAAGGAAGTGGGAAATAATGAAATAAAGTTGGTTTTGTCGGGAGGGAGAAAGGGAGAGAGCGTGAGGGTAAAGCCTATGTTCTAAGCCAGTAGTGCCGGTGGCCAATTGAAATTCAGACTGTGTATCATCCATCCCTGTGTACTCAGACAACAGCACCTGCTCTTCAATGCAGCGAGGAGACAATGGTAAAGATAGGACAGCCAGTCTCTCTCACACTCCTCTATCCTTCTGTTATACCCCTCTCCTCTCTACCCTTCTCCGACTACGACAGGACACTGAGAGAGGAGGTGACTGAGAGACATTACACACCCTTGCAAGGAGAGAGAGCGGTGGGAAGGGATGGTAGGGTGAGCGAAGGGGCGGAGAGATGGAAGGCTTGATTGCAGCAGAGACACAGCAGTGAGTACATTAAGTTCTGGATTCAATCATCTGTTAGGCTGAGTGCACTGGGCAGGGCAAGGCAAAGAGCAGGAGAGACAAGGGGTGGGGTGGGGAGGAGAAGAGGGGAGGGGAGGGGAGGAGAGGAGAGGGAGAAAGAGAGGCGATGAAGCCAGTGTTCCACTCAGCGCTCAGACATGACTGAGCCAGGGACCACAGGGAAAGAGAGAGAGAGTCCTGCTACTGCTGCTGCTCTCTGCACCAGACACAGACACAACCAGACACAGTCTCTGTTCTCACCAGCTTGCCCAGCAGCCAGATCTCTGTCTGAGCCTCTGCCCTACCTTGCCTGACCACTGCCCTGCAGTGTTCTCTGTTTTCCAGCAACACACTTTCTACAGAAGACTTAGAAAGAAAAGGAAGATTAGAGAGAAAGAGTCCTGTTGACTCTTTCCTGTCCGTCCTTCTGACTGAACCCAAGGTGGAGGCAGAGAGAGAGAGAGGAGGCGTGGCGTAAGCGGCGAGGGCAACGCCCCCCCCCCCCCCTACTGGAAGGACAGTGGTAGCTCCGCCTCCACTTTTGAGTCAGGACCCCTCTGCACCGTGTGTCCCCCAGGCGCCTCTACAGGACAAGACGGTACACACACACACACGCATGAGGAGCTGAACCAGAACCAAGGGAGCCAGCCAGACAGCCAGACAGCCGGTCAATCAGGCAGACAGCCACCGTACGGAGCTGAACAGCAGCAGTACTGCAGTGGATTTGGTTGAAAGCTAAATAGAGGAGCAGCCCCGCGGTGCTGAAGAGGATAAGGATTTGGGTTGGGGTAACAGGCAGTGCTGTAACAGACCTGCGCCTCACTCAGAGGCACTCTACTCTCTTGGCCTCTGCTGCGCTGTGGGACATGGGGGCGGGCTGGAGGGCTGAGGCGGCACTGGAGTCAAATTCGCTGTGGAAACTGCCCTGCCGAGAGTTAGATTAGATAGTGCTTGGGTCTGACTGTGAGGATCTAATTGCACGTGTGGAGGGGGAGGGGGAGGGGGGGGCTCGGCGTGGATACGGCTCTCTCCTTCTACTCCGTCTCCTGCCTTCGTTCCCATTCTCCCTTCCATCCTCCCCCCCTGCGGGCCGGGTGTTTAGCCATGGACCGAGGCTGAGTGGATGCTGCTGCCTGACAGGGTGTCTGTGAGGCGGCTGCCGTCTGTTCCTGAACCCCCCTGATCCCCCTTCATGCCGTGCTGTGGGCTGGGCCATCGCCGGAGAGCACAGCTTCCATACGTGAGTCTGTTGCCTAATTCTATCAATTTAGCACCGAGAAGAGATTTTAATAGAGGGAGAAGGGAGAGGGAGAAAGTGTAATTGCTTTTTCCACTGAGAGGGCAAACAGAGGCGTCAGGTATTAGTCTTAGTAATGTTGTACTGTGTTCAACACCGCATACGCTACGAAAGCGTTTCCGTTAATGATTCCTTCTAGGAATACCTGTAGCTCGTTCAAAGTCGTGTGTGTGTGTTAAATCAAATCAAAGTTTATTGGTTGCGTACACAGTTTAAAAGATGTTCTCGAGGGTGTAGCGAAATGCTTATGTTACTAGCTCCTAACAACGCAGTAAAATGTCCAACCAGAACACAAATAATATACCCCCCCCCCCCAAAAAAAACAAAAAAAAAATCTTATCAAGAAATGTTTTAAATGTCAGAAGGAATCCAATTAACCCAAATAGCACTGTAACAGTAATCCAACTGCAATCTATACACATATACACCAGAAGAATTGACACAAGATATACTCAGAATGATAGGTACAGCACTAGATATTAGAGTGGGCTATATCATGAATCCAGTATGTAAATAAATATGTGCTGTGAATAAACAGTGCAACTAAAATGGGTAAAGTAGTACAAAATATGTTTTATTGTCACATACACCGGATAGGTGCAGTGAAATGTATTTTTGTTTGTTTCTACCATAGTAGTACGGCGTCCCTAGAGCAAATGAGGGATAAGTGCCTAGCTCAAGGGCACATTGACAGATTTTTCACCTTGTCAGTTCGGGTATTTGAACCAGGGACCTTTCGGTTACTGGCCCAACACTAACTGCTAAATATGTATGTGTATGGACAGTGTGTGTGTGTGCGCGCGTGCGTACATTCCTGTATGTATGCAGGCACGTGCAAATGTTTGAGTGTGTGTATAAATAATAAATTAAAATATGCTTCATTTTCACATACACCAGATAGTAGGTGCATGTATGCCTGAGAGAGTGAACACAGCAACAAGCGCACACGCGCGCACTCACGCGCACACACACACACACACACACACACACACACACACACACACACACACACACACACACTTTCTCTCTCTCTCTCTCTCTCTCTCTCTCTCTCTCTCTCTCTCTCTTTGTTTATCTGCAAGCTTAATTGTTTCTCTGTTCCGGCTGCACCCTCCCTGAGACTGCAGGGTCTTGCTGCGAGAAATCTTAGCGCTCGACTCTTAGCAGACTGCCAGCTTTCGACCCATCCAGCCAGCCACACTAGGAGGCAGCTGATGCATCTTTTATTTCATGTTTATTTTGGGGATTGGACAGGGAGAGGATGTCGTCAGTGGGTGGAATAGAGCAATGTCCTCAGACTCCGCGCTGCAGACGCCGGGCACATCCCACTGGGCACAAATGTCAGTTCAACGTCCAGTTTTGATTTACATTTGGTTCAGTTTATTCGTGCCCGGTTATAGACTGAAGAGATAGAAGTCTCTTGGCTGGCTCTGCACTCTCTCTCCCTGCAGTGTACTGTGAAACAGTAGCTACTGTTTCACACGCACACGCGCACACACACACACACACACACACACACACACACACACACACACACACACACACACACACACACACACACACACACACACACACACACACACACACACACACACACACACACACACACACACACACACACACACACACACACACACACACACACACATAATACAGGGACTGCTGTCACCACTAGATGTCCCTGTAACCCCTTTCAGATCAGATGTTATGCACTCGCACACACACACACACACACACACACACACATTTTACACATGCACCCAGCAACGCAGATTTTATGGCACTATAACCAACTCATGATGCATTCGTGCAGTAGTATTTTAATCAGGTTCACCTTTGTATGAATTATGATGTCACCCCAGATCTCAATTATGATGTCACCCCCAGATTATAATGTCACCACAGAGCTTGGTTGTTAATGTGTACAGAATGTTCTTAGATTTGGCCTGTAGTTTGATATCATTCCATTATGACGTTTTGCTGGTCTAAATCAAAGCCAGCCATAACTAAATGCTTACAGTAGATGCAGGTTTTTATCTAGATCTAAATGGGGCTAAGGTGGTGGGTGTGACAAGAGCGTGGCCATGGGCGTGGCCAATGGAGTGGTCGCTGACTGAACATTTCAGAGGCCCTCCCGTTGGCCGCAGTGACAACATTTGTCTGTTTTAAAACTAATTTCCTGTAATTATACTCATTTTCCATGTGGTGGAGATACCATTGTGCAGTTTGATAGCAAAATTCCTGCAATTCTACAGATTTTCTCATGGGGCTAAGAGAAAATGTGCAGTTTTAAAGCTACACTGAACAAAAATAAAAATGCAACATGTAAAGTGCTAGTCCCATGTTTTTCATACGAACAATTTGGGCACAATTTTGTTTACACCCCTGTTAATGAGCATTTCTCCTTTGCCAAGATAATCCATCCACCTGACAGGTGTGGCATATCAAGAAGCTGATTAAACAGCATGATTATTACACAGGTGCACCTTGTGCTGGGGACGATAAAAGGCCTCTCTAAAATGTGCAGCTTTGTCACACAACGCCACAGCTGTCTCTAGTTTTGATTGAGCGTGTAAATGGAATGCTGACTGCAGGAATGTCCATCAGAGCTGTTGCCAGAAAATGTAATGTTTTTCTCTACCATAACCCGCCTCCAACGTCATTTTAGAGAATTTGAAGTACGTCCAACTGGCCACACAACCACAGACCACGTGTAACCAGGCCATCCCATGACCTCCACATCCGGCTTCTTCACCTGCGGGATCCTCTTGAGACCAGCCACCCAGACAGCTCATGAAACTGTGGGTTTGCACAACCGACGAATTGCTGCACAAACTGTCAGAAACCGTCTCAGGGAAGCTCATCTGCGTGCTCGTCGTCCTCACCAATCTTGACCTGACTGCAGTTTAGCGTCATAACCAACTTTAGTTGGAAAATGCACACCTTCGATGACCACTGGCACGCTGGAGAAGTATGCTCTTCTCAGATGAATCCCGATTTCAACTGTACCTGGCACAGAGAAGGCAGCATGTATGGCGTCGTGTGGGCGAGCGGTTTGCTGATGTCAACGTTGTGAACAGCGTGCCCCATGGTGTCGGTGTGGTTATGGTGTGGACAGACATAAGCTACTGACAACGAACACAACTGCATTTTCTCGATGGCAATTTGAATGCACATAGAAACCGTGACGAGTTCCTGAGGCCCACTGTCGTGCCATTTATCCGCCACCATCACCTCATGTTTTAGCATGATAGTTCACGGCCCCATGTCGCAAGGATTTGTACACAATTCCTGGAAGCTGAAAATGTCCAAGTTCTTCCATGTTCTGCGTACCCGCCAGACATGTCACCCACTGAGCATGTTTGGGATGCTCTGGATTGATGTGGGACAACATTCCACAGGCCACAATCAACAGCCGGATCAACTCTATGTGAAGGAGATGTGTCGCACTGCATGAAGCAAATGGTGGTCAAACCAGATACTGACTGGTTTTTTGATCTACACCCCTATCTTCGTTTTAAAGACATCTGTATTCCCAGTGATGTGAAATCCATAAATTAGGGCCTAATTTATTTATTTCAATTGGTTGATTTCCTTATATGAACTGTAAGTCAGTCAAATCTTTGACCAAATCAAATCACATATTATTGGTTACATACCATACGCCTATTTAGCAGATGTTATTGCGGGTGTAGCGAAATGCTTGTAACATAGTTGCGTTTACATTTTTGTTTAGCGTCATTTCCTGGTATTCTAAATATTGTGCCATGGCTTATGGTATCTGATTGGCTCAAACATCAAACTTGCAGTGAAGCCGCTCAACATCTACATCACATTAGGCGTCTGACAGACTCCCATCCAGGGGGAACCACAGATGCAACCAGGGCCAACGCCCCACTCAAGGGCACGTCAACAGATCTCCCACTGGGTCAAAACCGAACCAGCCCCCAAGAAAAATAAAATAATTCCATCCCCCAAGCCCCCCCCCCCCCCCACCCCAATTCACCAACAGCCAACAAAATGAACAAAAGAGAAAAAAAGAGAAAAACAAAGGAAAACAGAAAACAATAATGCAGAAAACAAGCACCAAAACTCATAACAGCACGGCTGTTTGGACATAAGCAGCCCGAAAAAACCCTGAAATACATAGTCTTTGTCCCAAATGACTCCCTATTCCCTATTTAGAATAATTTAGTCACTACGTAGTATAAGTATAATGCGGGATGAAGCCATAGAGGTTGTACATACATTTCTATGGATAAATGACACTAGTCCAATCAGCATACAACACATGCATTATGCTGCCAGTACAGCTGTTATAGCTGCTACTATGTCAGACTACTTAAGTCTTTTAGCTGACATAATGGTTGTAAATTATCCTCTGCGGCGACGACAAAAAAAATCCTCATTACCGCTCTTCCACAGTGGTTTCTGTTTAAGTCTAGGACTTCTATACCAGGCGGTGTCAGAGGAAAGCCCTAAAAATTGCCAAAGACTTCAGCCACCCTAGTCATAGACTGTTCTCTCTGCTACCGCCTGGCAAGCGGTACTGGAGTGCCAAGTCTAGGTCCAAAAGGCTTCCTAACAGCTTCTACCCCCAAGCCATAAGACTCCTGAACAGCTCATCAAATGTCTACCCGGACCTGTTTTATATCCATGCATTGTCACTTTACCTCTACCTACAGTACATGTACATATTACCTCAATTACCTTGACTAAACTGTGCCCCCGCACATTGACCCTGTACCGGTACCCCCTGTATATAGCCTCGCTACTGTTATTTTATTGTTGCTCCTTAATGATTTGTTATTTTAAAAATGTTCTTCTTTATTTTTATTATTTTTATTAAATGTTTTTATTTTTATATTTTTGTTTTACCGTAGTTTATTTGAGTAAATACTTAACACTTATCTTCCTTAAAACTGCACTGTTGGTTAAGGGCTTGTAGGTAAGCATTTCACTGTAACGTCGACCTACGCCTGTCGTATTCGGCGCCTTTCCACAAATAGAATTGGATTTGATTTGAAGTCACTTTGGCCATGTGTGCCCGGGACGCACACTCATGTTGCTGTGGTCTGGATTAACACTTAGAAAAGAGCGGATTTTTAATCTGAATAATGAGTGGATTAGTGCAGGGCTGCAGGCTGCAGGGGTTAGGCTTACTGCCCCTGTGCAGCTGGAGAGATGGCTGTTGTTCTACTCACATGCTGGACACTCTGAGCAGGGACCAAGGGCTCTCTGTGTGTGGGATGCTTTTGAAAATGCAGAATGACGTTCTTTGTGGAAGAGTGACATGAATAAAGCATGTATGGATTTTTATTTTTGTGTATATATGGCTATTTTACTACTGTAGACTACAGTATATGGTGTGATAAGAGCCCAAGCAATGTTCAAGTGATTCTAGCTGACTTTTGAACTTCCGAGGCTGCTTACTTCCGTGACACACCGCTCTTTCTATGTCACTCCTCTCACATGTTTCCAATATGGAGGCCCAAACCGCCGTTTTACGTCCGAAATGGGGCGGAACGCAATTACGCTTGCGTTGGAATTTGGAGCGCGAAAAGGGAGACCTTGCCTGGATGGGACTCTTGTCTGACACTGACAAGTTGCAGACGGAAGGACCAGCGAGGTCTTAGACGCTCTGCACGGAAACGGGGCTAATTGAAGACAGCAGGCCCGGTCAAACTCCTTTTATTTGGTTTGCTTTTCCTGGTTCCCGTTACGCAACATGACCGGAGAGTAGTGCATTTGTAGCAGCGGAGGCTGCTGAGGGGAGGACGGCTCACGGAGCGAATGGAATGATACCATTCCTCTGCTCCAGCCGTTACCACAAGCTCGTTCCTCCACCAATTAAGGTGCTCCCAACCTCCTGTGATTTGTAGTCTGTTGCACGAGTTTAGCAACACAGTGAGCGTAGCAGCAACAGAGTAGACACAACTCCATAGGGGCAGTTTCCCGGACACGGATGAAGCCTAATCCTGAACTAAAAAGGCATTATCCATTGAAAGTTCTTATTTGTCCAGGGCTAGGCTCAATCTGTGTCTGGGACACCACCCCTTACTGTCTTTGCAGGAAGTGTGAGGTGTTTAGTACTGTAGGTGGTTTGGTGTGTGTGTGCTTGTGCCTTTTAAGAGTATGCAAGGTCAGCGGTTTGATCATGATGTATTGCTATTCAATGCACTACTCTATGTATGTCCATGTCAGTATAGAATCTATCTACTCACTGTCCACTCCTGGAAGAAATCCAGTGTTTCTTCACTTTTTAAGAGGTTATACTAAAACGATGCAGTCATTTTCTTCAAAGTATGTCACATTGGCTGGGTATGTGATGAAAGTGAACCAAATAAAGAGTGAGACACGAGACAAGCGTCAGAGCATTTCATGGAATACTTTATTTTTCCCTGAAACATAAAGTTGAGCTCATGAATGCTAGTGGTGAGATAATCTCCCCTGGCGAATGTGTGACCTGGAATTCCCAGTTTTCCACGCGTTGGGATGAGAGCCCAGAGCCGGAACGTCGGGCCAGAGCAGACACTTTGTATGGAGCTGGGTTTCCTTGGCAATGGATGAACGTTCCTCCACTTTTCCCAAGAGTGGTAGGGAAACGTCCGGAAAAATGGGATGGCTCATTGACCACAGAAGAAGACCCCAGAAATATCTCAGTTTCACGCAGGATTTTACAGGCTTTTGACATAATCGGTCATCTCACCCTCGGAGTAGTGGAAACTGTGATATACGTCTGCGGAGGCCTTGTGTATGTATCGTAACTCACTGGTCTGGAAACACTGATCTCAATGAGACCCAGTGGTAGGTGTGATCAGAGACAGATCTGTAGGGAGTTAGGTGCTGCTGTTTAAAAACACTCACCGGGCTGGGTTGTATACATTAGTGCACACAGCAGCAAAAATGTTTGGGGAAAAAAGGTATATTCTTTTCTTATTTGAGAAATTCAGGATAGCCCCCCTCCCCTCCCCCTGTTTTGGCGGAAGAGACGAGGGCCTATCCTGGAAATAGTGAAGATGGTGAAGTGGCACCACTCTCCTTCAGCTCGTCCTTCACTACTGTAGATTGATGCTTAAGATCTTCACTTGTGTAACAGCATACTGGTGTTGTCTGGTCAGGCTCCTATCAAAATACAGCTTTCCTAAATGGATTCTCCTTAGAAAACAAATGAAGAATATAGTCAGAAGTGCTTGTCGTCATTTATATTCGTGTGTATACACGACATTTTCAGTTCTGTGAGTTCTACAGTAGGGTTGCAAAATTCCCATAACTTAAAAAAAAAAAAATCCCAGGTATTCCACAAATCCTGATTGGAACATTCCCGGAATCAAGAGGGAATAAATAAAAAAGGAAATCCGGAATCCTCTAATCATGATTTCTGGAAAACCTGAATTTTGGACAAATTACCGGAATGATGCAATCCTACATCCATGACCTGCTTGTTGGTTGGTAACATATGATTCATATGCAGTTCTTTTCATCACCCAATTCATTTCAGTCATGTCTCTGACTACTGACACGTTACACTGGATTGGTGCTGTCACCAGAAAGAGCAAACTCTACCAAAAAATGCTATCCGGAACATTCTTTTCATTAACCGTAGGCTATTTTCCAGCATAATAATGACATCCAAACAGAGCTGATGGGCAAGATAAATATCTACAATAAATGTTCATCCCCTTTAGTATTGGGTGCGAATGACGAACCTCTGTGTCATATCTGAATACAGTCGGCTATAGGAAGTTAATGTGTGATGACTTTCTTCAGACAAAATAGACGTGTATACGCTCTTAGAAAAAAGAAAGGCTTCCAGAAGGGTTCTTCGCCTGTCCACATAGGACACCTATGCGCCTGTCCACATCCTCCACTGTATACGACACCCCTCTGGCTTGTGCGTCGACGACCTATATAACCCATCTCTATAAAACACACCGAGAAATGGCCCATCGTCGAGATACCATTACGCACTTAGGGAGCGCCAGGCACGGCCCATGCCAATTTAATAACGGGCACCTCAGAGCGCCTGTGCATCCACGCTAAGTCAGGCGTCTCGTAAAAAAGGGAACAGATGCTTCTCAGCATCCAATTAAGAGAGGGGATGCAGAAGACTCCCTCTTCTCCTTCTCTTCCCTCTCCTCCGCGCACCAGGAGACGGTCATTGGCCCATATGGATACTTGAGCACAGTTAATTCGAGTGGCAGACGTTAGAATTGTATTAGGGCTACATAAAATGTTACGTAAAGGCTACCATTAGTTCTGAACCTGAACCTGTTAATTGTTTGTTCATGATTATGTAGGTCTAGGTTGTTTGGAAGGTGTGTGTGTGTGTGTGTGTGTGTGTGTGTTTGTTTGTGTGTGTGTGTGTGTGTGTGTGTCCATGCATGCCACTGTAGAACAATTACTATCCAATATAAATTACCTACCTCAAAACGGCAGTGATAGTTCCAAAACTAAGTCACAATCTTTTCAGTTGATCTGTATTGACATGTTGTATAAACAAATAGACAGGCGGCAAATGGAAAGAGAGGGGCAGGGGGTTGAGTGAGAGAACTTGTGAGCGTGAGAGAAGTTTATTGAGTAAGAGAATGAGTGAAAGTGAGAGAGGCGGGCGAGATTGAGTTAGAGGGGTAAGAGTGAGTAAAAAACGGAGAGACGTTGAGATCGTGGTCAGATAGTGGGAGACTGGGTGTAATTGTGTGGCTAGAGGATAGTAAAGGAAAAGGCTGAAGGGTTGGGAATGATAAGAGAAAACAGAATAAAACCTCATTCCTAGTTAGTTTACCCTCACCCCATTGGCTTGTCAGAGTACCTATCCCAGCTTGGGCGCCCTGGCAACAGGTGCCAGCCAGGCGAGAACACATACAGTACCCTAGAGAGAGGGGGAGAGAAGGATGGAGGAAGGGGGAGAGAGAAAACAAGTTTGACGTGGGAGAGAAAGAGATGTGAGATCGAGGAGCTTCAGCAACACAAGGTAGGGTGAGGATTGACGAGAGAGAGAGAGAGAGAGAGAGAGAGAGAGAGAGAGAGAGAGAGAGAGAGAGAGAGAGAGAGAGAGAGAGAGAGAGAGAGAGAGAGAGAGAGAGAGAGAGAGAGAGAGAGAGAGAGAGAGAGAGAGAGAGAGAGAGAGAGAGAGAGAGAGAGAGAGAGAGAGAGAGAGAGAGAGAGAGAGAGAGAGAGAGAGAGAGAGAGAGAGAGAGAGAGAGAAACACCTAGACAGAGAATTGTCAGTAGATTTCCATAGCGAGTTACCAGGTCCGGTATTCCAGCGGATGCTCTCTTGACTCTGTCACCCTCTGGGAGTGATGCTGATCTCTGATCTGCCTGTCTGAGGATAACTTCATAACTCCGCCCTCTGTTACCAGCAGAATCAGTGTTTTCCTCCTAATGCTTCCATAAGCCCACCCGTGGGAGCCACCGGCAAGGACCTGCTCAGCGATTGGACACTTGCTACGGTACAGCAGGAGGGCGGGTTATAAACCTGCCGGTTTGGGCGTTGCATATTCATCGCCAGCCATGAATACATAATCAGTCCAGGAGGTTACTCTGGACTACCGGGAGGAGGAAGAAGAGGAAGAAGTGGATACAACTTGGAGGGAATTCACTCTACTTTCTCAGGTCTTGACAATGGCGACGATTGCGCTGCTTGGAGAAGCAGAAAGGTGTTGACGCCTTGTTTTCTACTTGCCTTTCTTCTTCCTCTTTTCCTGTGGGTGTGTTTGCAGTGCTGCGGTCGGATGCGTCCGCCACTCCTGACAGATGTTGGAGTCGTCTAGAGCCGAGGAGGATTTTAATTTGACAGTTCGGAGGGCAGAAGACCCATGGCTGAGCTCCACCGCGGCCCCTTGGCCCTTACCCCCTGTCCCACTCTCACCTGCCCGCCGAACTTGCACCTACTGTGGGGCTAAGAGCCGCTAAGGAGGGGCTCCTCTCTCCATCCATGCTGCCAGGCTGCTCCTGTTGCCATGCTCAAACCACCCAAGAATAAAAATGTCTCCTGGGTAAGTGGGGTATGTGCAGGCGGTGCTTTGGTATGTACGGCGTTTTCAGGGGGGGGGGGAGAGGGATGGAGGTGCAAGATACCCTACCCATTACTTACCTCTGTGCTTTGACTTGGCGCTCTAGGCGCTCTTCAAACCCACGAACAATCACTTGTTCTACATTTGCTCTGTCAGATATCACTTTGAATCATAGCAATAGGAACAAATGGATATTTAAAAAGTATTTCATTGTAAATTGTGACAGAATTGATTGTCAGGAAAGTGTTGCTCATTCAGTGTTCATTCTAATAGTGGCATTTGCGAGTTTAATGTTTGTTGAGCCGTTCCCTCCACCAAGACAGAAGTGTATCATGTTTAAAGGTGTTCTCACACTGTCAGAAAGCAGATGATTCACGTATAGTTTTCTTCCAGAACAGGAAGTTCTATGCTTTTATTTTCCTAACCTAATTGAAAAAGCGCCGTCGCTGAAATGACATTGTTTGTATGTTAGTCCAGTTCGTTCGTCGCCAGCTGTTATCTAAGCATGGAGTACTAATGAACAAAAAAGCATTCTGCCGTTGACATAGGCATTATTTCAATCTTCTAGCCCAGATTGGGGTTATGACAAAGTGACAAACAACAATAACATTTGTTTTGGGGATTTGTCAAGCATTTCTGTAATCTTCGGATTTGACTTAATCTGAAGGAGTTGATTTGAGAAAAAAAAAACTGGAAAAAAAACCTTGTGATTCACACCGGTACCCTGGGGGTAGTTGATCGTGGCAGGACTGGAGTGCACCCTGGGGTAGATAGCCGTGGTTTTAGTTTTCTCCTGAGCCATCCAATGGCTATTTCAGGGGAGGCTTTAGCGATTTAGGAATTATATAACTACTACATGTCCACTTTATGAGATCTGGCCATGCCCAGCCCAGATAACAATCAATCAGTCCATTACTTTGTCTTTTCATGACAGCAATGTTTGTTGTAAAAGAAACAAATAATAATGTTATGTCAACTTGAAAGGCAGTGACGTTGGAGATGCATGTGAGTTTGTCTGGGGAAAAGCATTGTCTCCATTAGCTGATGAGTATAACCGGGAGGAACTCAGAAGGTTTACCATGAGCCCCATGATAAATAATCCAGTCATGTGATTGAAATGCCATTCTGGAAGCACAGGTTTTTTATGTATTTTCGGTAAGCGGTAGACTACCGGTATTATTGCTTTGAGGTAGACTTTAAGTCATTTTAAAATGTTCATGTCTGCAGGACGGACAATGGGAAGGTATTGGGCGTATGCATATACCTATTAGCGGTTGACTGATTAATCAGAATGGCCGATTAATTAGGGCCGATTTCAAGTTTTCATAACAATCGGAAATCGGTATATTTGGAGACTGATTTGGCCATTTTTGTTTTTTTACACCTTTATTTAACTAGGCAAGTCAGTTAAGAACACATTCTTATTTTCAATGACGGCCTAGGAACGATGGGTTAACTGCCTTGTTCAGGGGCAGAAAGACAGATTTTTACCTTGTCAGCTCGGGATTCAATCTTGCAACCTTACAGTTAACTGGTCCAACGCTCTAACCACCAGCTTTACATTGCACTCCACGAGGAGCCTGCCTGTTGCGCGAGTGCAGTAAGAAACCAAGGTAAGTTGCTAGCTAGCATTAAACTTATCTTATAAAAAACATCAATCACTCAATCATAATCACTAGTTAACTACACATGGTTGATGATATTACTAGTTTATCTAGTGTCCTGCGTTGTATATAATCGATGCGGTGCGCATTCGTGAAAAAGGACTGCCGTTGCTCCAAAGTCTACCTAACCATAAATATCCATGCCTTTCTTAAAATCAATACACAAGTATATATTTTTAAACCTGCATATTTAGTTAACATTGCCTGCTAACATGAATTTCTTTTAAATAGGGAAAAAGTGTCACTTCTCCTGCAACAGAGTCAGGGTATATGCAGCAGTTTGGGCCTACTGGCTGTGTGAACTGTGTGAAGACTATTTCTTCCTTACAAAGACAGCCAACTTCGCCAAACGGGGGATGATTTACCAACAGGCGCGTAAACATTCATTCAAACAGCACTTTCTTACCTGGGAATATTGAAGACTCATGTTAAAAGGAATCACCAGCTTTCATATGTTCTCATGTTCTGAGCAAGGAACTTAAATGTTAGCTTTCTTACATGGCACATATTGCACTTTTACTTTCTTCTCCAACACTTTGTTTTTGCATTATTTAAACCAAATTGAACATGTTTCATTATTTATTTGAGGCTAAATTGATTTTATTGATGTATTATATTAAGTTAAAATAAGTGTTCATTCAGTATTGTTGTAATTGTCATTATTACAAATACATTTAAAAAATCGTCCGATTAATTGGCATTGGCTTTTTTTGGTTCTCCAATAATCGGTATCGATATCGGCGTTGAAAAGTCATAATCGGTCGACCTCTAATTCCTATGCTTGTTATTAGCTTACATGTATGCCCATTCACTGTGATTGTCCTTAGAGTATGCATGTGTGCTTGCACGGTATTTGTAGGTTTCCACAATTGTTATCTGAATGTGCATTTACAAAACTATGTATGTCAGGCCTATTATGTTTGTGTGTGGGGGAGTGTGTTTCATTTCTGACTCTGGGCCAGTGCAGATGGATCAGGGGAGATTAGAGAGAGAGAAAGAGAGAGAGAGAGAGAGAGAGAGAGAGAGAGAGAGTGGTTTTGCTCAGATGAAATCAGCTAGATGGGGAGGGGCTTAGTCTGGTGCCCAGTTACCCACGAGCATCTATGTTCTCCTCAGACTCTTCACCTATTTCTCTCTCCCAGTGTCTGTCTGTCTGTCTGTCTGTCTGTCTGTCTGTCTGTCTGTCTGTCTGTCTGTCTGTCTGTCTGTCTGTCTCTCTCTCTCTCACTCTCTCTCTCACTCTCTCTCACTCTCTTCTTTCTCTATTTCTCTGCCTGTCTCTGTTTCCGCAGGAGGCCAATAATGAGGCAGAGATAGCTAAGATACCACAATCTCAACTCAAAAACTTCAATCTCACTCATTCATCTTTTCAATTATGTAAATAATTATTACCTCAATTAATTGTAACTGGGTGAAATGATATGAAGAGGTTAGATGTAGGGAACCTGAGGCTAGACCAGCTGTATAGCATCTAATTTATGCTTTAAGACATGCAGTCTTGTTTTGTGGTACATCATTATGTTAGTTCACGCTCTTGTGTGTGCTTTTCGCATTTATTGGGATGAGTCTCGTTCTGGAGGCAGAACTGAGCAAATAGTTCTGCCTCCAGAATACCGTTAGAAGTCAAAATATGCTATATTGTAAAAATGTATGAAAACAAAAATGTGCTTTTTGGTGTTAATTTAAGGTTAGGGTTAGCCATTACATTTATTTTGTCCCCCTACACCAAACGCGATCAGGTTGAAATATCAAAACAAACTCTGAACCAATGACAATAATATGGGGACAGGTCGAAAAGCATTAAACATGTATGGCTAGTTAGCTTGCACTTTCTAGCAAATTTGTCCTATTTAGCTAGCTTGCTGTTGCTAGCTAATTTGTCCTGGGTTATAAACAATGAGTTGTTATTTTACCTGAAATGCACAAGGACCTCTAATTAATCCACACATAAAACGGTCAACCGAATCGTTTCTAGTCATTTTTCCTCCTTCCAGGCTTTTTCATCTTTGAACTTATATGGTGATTGCCATCTAATCTTTCATGGTATTACCACGACAACCGGCAACACAGTTTTCTTTCAATCACCCACGTGGGTATAACCAATGAAGAGATGGCACGTGGGTACCTGTTTCTATAAATGAGGAGATGGGAGAGGCAGGACTTGCAGCGCGATCTGCGTCAGAAATAGAAAGGACTTCTATTTTAGCCCTTGGCAACGCAGATGCTCGTTGACACGCGCGAGCAGTGTGGGTGCAATAATTGAATAATTGAATAATATAGATTTCTCAAATGTATTTTGATATATCCAGAACACGATTCATGATGTAAATCTTACCTGCTGTGCTTTTCCCCTCTGAACCGTATTGTGAGTGTGTGCATAAACATTGGTGTATTTTGTGTGTTTTCCTCCAGAGGGAGGAAACCTATATGGTGTGTAAATGCTGCTTTCTGCATTCGATCCTCGTGCTGCACCTGAATGATATGGAACAGTGCAGTAACATTTGAATCTAGTATTGGGTGGAGTCTGATCAAGTTGGCAGTAGGATCCCTAGGCCATAGACGACAGTAGTCAACCTGGACAAATCTACAATAGAATCAGGTACAATCTTCAATAGTTAGATCATCATCAAATCCGCCATCGAGCCAGATACTCCAGGTGAGCATTCACAGATAAAACAACAGCAAATGAACAAGCCATCAATTATGGCTGCACCCTTTCACTGACTGACCTGACCAGCAAACCCTTACTAACGCTAGACTGCGTTATTACCTCATGATAAAAGATATTTCGGACCGGTTACCCTGACCTTCATGGACAGACCTGATACAGTACACAATGAAATGGTGAGTTAAAGGATTTCTATGTGATGCAATACAGATGCTGTGATGTGATGGTACCCAACACTGATGACCAGCCACATCAATAGCACTAACGAGGGCCAGGAAGGCCAGGCGGGGCCAGGGATAGGGCTCCAGATGGTAGTGTCGGTCTGTCGATTAGCTTCTAGCACGATTTAGCTAGAACTTGCTAAGGAAAGACAAACTAGCTGTTTGCGATGTAAGTACCACAAACTAATAGTGTGATTATATACCACTTTGTGGATTGATATTATTAAGAAGCATTAAGAAGTGGAAACGTCATCGTTGTCTTCAACGTTGTTGCATGTCCTGCGTTGACCATGCAGACTGAACGCAAGTGTCTCGTGGTCGCGGAACCACAAATGCGCTCCTTGAGTGACGGGGCGGGGCTAGTTGAGAGAGAGAGAGCAGAGAGGGATGACTCAAGTAGCGGGTGTAAACTATAAAAATGGACAGAACGCAAGGCTTAACACGTTTAACACACCAAACATTCAAATACCGTTATAGAAGGTCAAGTAAAAACCCAAACCGGACCGCGCAACAACACCGGTATATCATAAAATATGGTATACCGCCCAGCCCTAGATGGGATACATCTGTGTGATGAAGGAGTGAGATGTGTGTGTAAAGACTGTGAGAGATGTGTCTGTAAGAGATGCGAGGCGTGTGTGAGCACAGGCCGGCCTGTCAGCCTGAGGTCCAGCCCAGGCGACAGATGTCACACTATCAAATTAAAGCCTAATTCCCAGCGAGCTGAAGAAAAACCCTGGAGCGAACCATGACACCGATGATGTCTATCACGGCTGCCTAGCTCCATGTGTGTGTAGTGTGTGTTTGTGTGTATGGGTATGCTCACGCACACTGCACAGAGGCACCGGCCTCGTGGTGTGTGTGTGTGTGTGTGTGTGTGTGTGTGTGTGTGTGTGTGTGTGTGTGTGTGTGTGTGTGTGTGTGTGTGTGTGTGTGTGTGTGTCTGCCCCAGAGATCCTCAGATGGGCTCAGTCAACAACAGGCGTGTAATTTCCAGTTGAAGACGTTCCTGAGAACAGACCTTGCCGGGGCTGACAACAATCTCCTTTCCTTTCCTGGCTATGGAAGCTAACTGGCCAGACAGCAGAGCATCCTTAGTGTTGGGATTGGTCGATCGGTTTAATGGAAAGCGACTTGTCAGTAGAGCTTAACTTTTTTTTTAGCGTTTAATTCCATTTTGACTGAGGGTAAATAGGTTGGGTATTTTTTATATAAGGCGTCAGCTGCTAGTACCCCTGGGTCATGGTACTCTGAACAAATCCATGGGATTTCCATAATTCATCGCTGTCGCGTTGGAACAGAGAGGTAGCGACACAGGTGTCTCGGGCAGTCTGGGACGGCGAGCATGTCGAAGAAGCCAAAGGTAAAATATCAACAGCTATTCAGAATGGTGGACCCCTGTCTTTGTGTTAGTGAGATGATTTATTTCTGGCTTAGAGAAGTCATTATTTTGTCTTTTGTCCTGTTTACTTTGTAGGCTGCAGACTTCTTTGTTTCATGTGTTTGTTTCAGTACCTAGCTTTTGTGTAGTTTGGCCTGGGTGTATGGGTGTATGCAGCCTGGGTGTATGCAGCTGGGTGTATGCAGGTGTGTCTATGTGGCTAGAACATGTATGTGAACTCTGTAACTTCTATATGAAGAAGACAGACTCAGATGACAGGCAGTTACTATAACTATAGTTCTTCCTCATGCTGGAGTGTCTCTCATCCTACCACTGGGTTGTATTCATTAGGGCATGCAATGGAAAACATTTTAAAAACGTTTTGCAACAGAAGATGGAAATGTGCATTTCTTATTGGACAAATCCATGTAGTCCCTTCCTGTTTTAGTCCGTATTCCTCCGGTTTGGTGCCTTATAAATTAGACCCAGGTATGAATGAGACCTCTCTTTGGCTGAAAGATCTGTAGGCTATTTCCATAACATCACCTGTGGACTTGGTGTCTCCATAACATTTCATATAGGCCTCTATTATAGTTGTCGTTGTTTTATGCGACATGTATCAGAACCAAAACACTGACAATCAGCGTTTGTCTGCCAAGAAGAAGGATGGCGATAGTTTCTTTCTCGGTCAATCCTGGATTGGTGTAAGACGCTTTAAACCTCCATTCCGCGAAGAGTTTGACACATCATATGACTGCCCTGTATCATATTCTGTGTCCTCTATTTCAGAGTTGGTTGATGCTCAGACACTTTGCCTATGGCACCCTTAAAATGGACTTTTAAAGACTCTTATTTGTGTGCGTGCGTGTGTGTGTGTGTGCATGGGTGTGTGTTTGTGTGTGTATTTGTGTGTGTGTGCCTGTGAATTTCACGTCATAGTAGCATAACAGAGACATTCCTTCCACTCACCCAGCTAATCAATGAGGACAGTGCCATGGTACCCTGCCCTCAAACCACTAGGGGGATAGGAGTCTGTCTGTCTGTCTGTCTGGCTGCCTGCCTGCCTGCCTGCCTGCCTGCCTGCCTGCCTGGCTGCCTGCCTGCCTGTGGGCGATTCCATGGCAGTGTAAGCGTAACATATTTTTTGTATCTCAAATTGTTCTAGCCAACTCTCACATAGAAAGTTCATTGGGATGTTTGATATGCTTTTTACATTTGAATCACAAATGATTTTGGAGAAAATCATGACCTAAGTAGCCATATTAGGTCATTTTTAGACCGACACATTCCTCCTGTAACACCCTATGATCTGTGAACCGTACATGGTACGGACAGCATCGCGGTGCCATTAAACTCATTGCAGTGTGGAAGGACTATGTTTAGATTCTGAATGAAAACAATTCACAATTAATTTATTCGAGAAAGTACCCTTTTTGATTGTGCTTATGTTTAGACTGGTACTTTTGGATATATGACCTATTTTATACATAGAAACGGACATTATTAGGTCATTAACCAATCACAGCCCTCCTTTACATTCTGCAAATTACTAGCAGAGGATGTTCGCTTTCAATCTAATTTCCCATTCCCTGTGTTGGTGATGTCATCAAATGTATAATAACTTCAAAAGTAGCAGAGAGCCCATCTTGGACATGTGATGTACTTGTAAAGTATATTATTCCAAAGAATATGACTTCAAATAAGCTAAATCAAAATGGCTACTTTTGAGATGTTCATCTTAATATGTTTCATCGTGAATAAATGAAGGTGAAAACATTTCTTTCCGAATCTACACATAGTCCTTATTTGTAATTGCTAAAATATACTTAAGTATTAAAAGTAAAAGTATAAATCATTTCAAATTCCTTAATGTAGGCCAACCAGATGGCACCAAAATACTTTTTAATTTTTAATTTATTTACAGCTAGACACACACCAACATTCAGACATAATTTACAAATGAAGCATGTGTGTTTAGTGAGCCTGCCAGATCAGAGGCAGTAGGGATGACCAGGGATGTTCTCTTGATAAGTGCACGAATTGGACCATTTTTCTTTCATGCTATGCATTCAAAATGTAACGAGTACTTTTGGGTGTCAGGAAGAATGTATGGAGTAAAAAGTACATTTTCTTTAGGAATGTGGTGAAGTAAAAGTAGTAAAAGAAGTAAAAGTACAGATATCCCAAAAAACGACTTAAGTAGTACTTTAAAGTATTTGTACCTAAGTACCACTGCAAAGATGTTGTCTGTATCATGTACGGTTTACAGATCATAGGATCTTACATGAGGTATGTATAGGTCAAAACATTTTTGACCTATACATGCCTCATGCCTCAAAACAAATAGCCACTTTCATCACGATTTTTTATTTGTATTATTTGTTATACAAATGTCAAAAGCATGTCGAACCTCCTTCCTCCCAATTAAGTTTCTATGTGAGAATTGCCAGAACAATCTGAGGAACCAAAAATATTTTCTGCTTATGATGGCGTGGGATCACCCGTCTGTTTGTCTGATGGTAGTGTCTGTCTGCCTGCCTGCCTGCCTGTCTGCATTTCTGTCCATCTGTCCATTGCAGTGTGTGTGTACATGTGCATGCGTGTCTGGCATGCATGCGTACGTGCGGCTTACGTTTGTTGACGTGCCTGACTGTATCAGGACAGCAGTCCTAGCTAATTTACCCGGCCGAAGAGTTTTTCATAGGCGTCCATGTGGGACAGCCAATGTGTTCAGTAAGCGTAAAGTGACTCAGTGTTCACTTTAGCACATAGACACTTCTACACTGGTGCAGTGATCTACATAGCTGTCTGTTGTCTGGGCTAGTATGTGCTAATCTGTTCTTGTGGTGCTAGCCTAGTCTCTATTCATAAAGCATTGGGGTACTCTCTTATCTGTGCTCATGATTCGGATTCCCCTTGGGATGTTGGACAAGCCTGCAATAGAACCAAAGCCTCCAAGAAGCAAACACCTGGTTTTGAGGGTAAGCTTTCCTTTCTGATTTTCATAATGAACGTAGGTATTGAGCTTTGCATGGCTTTTCAGGTTGGGCTCAATTGCGTATTTCAATTCAGTCAATCCGGGAAGTACTCTGACATTCCAATTCCATTGAAAAGCATTGAGGAGAATTGGACCCAACCCTGTTTCTGGGTAGACGACACATTCAGGAGAATACACGTGATTTTCTCATAGTGTGTCTGGCGTACCTCACTGTGAGTGTTGAGTTCAGATGTTCTCACAGAGGTGGGCTCTCTGTGTGGCTCTCTGTGTGGCTCTCCTCCCCTTCTATGTGTTTGTACAAGAGGTAACTCGAAGTAGAGATACAGACAAAGATCTTTTTCACTAGGCCTAATGAAGGGAATATAGATGTGATTTGACAGCCCTTGCTGAATGCACAGTGCATCAATGAACAGAAGTGATTAGGAAAATGTTATGTGGAATGTAAATGTAACGTGAAATCATAAACTCCCCCCCCGGCCCCCGGTATTTTGTAAGATTTGACAGATGAGGAGGGTTGGCGCATTTATGTGTGCTATTTGTTACCAGGTTTATTTAGCGCCTATGCTCAGCACAGCTCTTTAGTGCAGTGCAGTGCAGTGAGCAGCTGGGTCTCTCTCTCCATTTTCCATATCGCTCTTCCTATCTCTTAACCTTCTCCCTCCCTCCCTCCCTCCTCTCTCTCTCACACACTTCCGCCTCTATATTTCTGTAATTAGAGCTAATCAGTCCTGGGGCGCCAGGGCAGTGCCCATGTAACTAAGGTAACCCCTCTCAGATGCTGCTCTGCTCTGCCCCGGGGGGGTGGGGTGGTTCATTAGGACTCACTGTACTCCAGTCAGAGGATAATGAGCATATGCTCTTTGGGTGCAGCATTACATTGCTCTACTCAGAGAAACAATCATAGCTTTTTCGGTTTCACCAGCATAGCACATAAGGGGGTTCTAAAAACCCAAGAAAAGCCCATTGGTCATATATTACCAGAATGCTAACAAAATGAGCACAAACGCACAAATAAGCGAAATCACATAGACGCTGTAAGCTAAATGCTAACGAGCGAAAACAAAACAAGCTAATTGCAAATACAGGCAAATCCAGCTCATAAAGTTATATAAGCATAGCTAGTAGCTACTATTTTCGGGGAGTGTGGACATTTACAAGCGAAAGTGAACAAGGGAAATTGTGTAAATTAACAAAGTTGTAATGCATGCTTTCTGAAGGAAGAGCAACATGTGTACATGGAGCAGATGAAAAGAAGAATGGAGAAAATAACGCTAGTAGGAAGCACAGGGGGGAAAAATGGCAGCCGTACAGAAAACTCAACCAGAGCTCTATGACTTCTGGCGGAAAGCCATTGTAAGATATCTGTTGGCAAACATATGCACACAAGTGTTACTTCATCACCTCAGGTGTGCCACACGACAGACACTCACTGATAGATATAGAACTTTGCGAACTCACCAGCTCACTTTCTCCCATTGTGCTATTTACATGAAGAAAAAAACCATGTCTGGCTCAACTGTTCTCGGGAACAACGGTAAGCTTCATCATTTAAAATAATGTGACTGGTGAAATGAAGAAAGCATCCTGCTTTATCTCCTAAGATATTGCACAAGTTGACGGCAGGTAATAACTTACGTAGCTACAAATATTTCAAATGTATTGAAAAATGTCAAATAGTTTTGACGATATTTGAGAGTACTGAAAAACCATCCTGGGGCTTTTTCAAAATACCCCGGTGTATGGTATATACTGTATACCGGCCATGCCTACTGGGAAGTGTGTAGTAGTTACTGTACTTGTACGTAAAACATCCTCAACAAATTTGATCATTTCACTAGGGATGCACGATATATCGGTGCACGATATATAGCTAAAAATGCCCGATGTCTAGCTTAACGGCGATGTCAAAGCTGACATGCACACATATACAATGTAGGTAGATGATGTAACGACGCCACAAAAAATATAGCGCTACATGTGCAACACAGCATTCCTAACCTAGCCCACAATGTCTGCTGTGTGGATCGAGCAGTCAACAGGTCGAGCAGTAAGAACATTTCAGCGAGGCAACTCAAAGGCGAAATCCATTTAATTTCCCACGACAATCAACCGTTCTATGCCGTGGATGATGTTGGCTTTCGCCGACTGATCGAGCACCTCGAGCCCCGGTACACACTATCAAGTAGGCGCTATTTTTCAAATGTTACCCTACCGGAGTTACACAGTATTGTTGAAACACACATCCATTAGCTACTTGCTATGGGCGTCACTGCTATTAGCTTCACGGCTGACATTTGGACCAGCGATGTCAGACTCATGAGCATGCTGAGTCTGACAGCACAGTGGGTTGACAATGATTTCGTACTGAGGAAACCATTACTGCATGCTCAAGAATGTGCTGGTTCTCATACTGCTTCTGCCATTTGAGAACATGTTTGAAACTTGTAAACATGAACACACTCCTCGCTCCATTCGAAACAACTGACTTGAGAAACAAGCTCATCAACTGCGTCTGCAGCAGACGTGATACCCTCTGTCAAGGCATTGAAACTCCTGCTCAACAGAAATGCCGACACAGACTGTCGGGTTAACTTGGAAAAGTACTTTACTAGATGCTGTGAACAAGTGATTCGGTGGCATTCTCTCAGAGCCTCTTTACTGTGTCGCCACTATACTTGATGCTAGGTACATGGGCCGCTACGTCGATGCAGATAAGAAACAGGATTGATGTTAAATGTTAGACACAGATGGACAAGATGAAACGGACACAGTGACAGTGCACACCGAGTAAGAGAGGCCACGGGCAGGTAGCTGAAACTTCACTGCTTGACATGTCTGATAAAATCCTGGTTGAGAATGAAACAACTGAACAAGTAAGAGAAAGAAATACGTTTTGATTATGTTTTACTGGTAATGGGGACATGCGTAAATGCCAACAATATAACATTTTGGTCTGTCTGTGTGTGTGTGTTTCAACCATTTGACTGTGCTAGAATGCTTAAAAGGCCGCTAAAATGTCATATCGCTGCATCCCTACATTTCACTATTGTTTTTATTCACCCCTTCAAGTATTTGACTGATAAAATATGTTGTTTTATTGTCCTAGGAATTCAGAGAATTGGACAATTGGAAGTGTTGGTGGGGCTTTTCCCCTAGCAATTCAGAGAATTGGACAATTGGAAGTGTTTGTGGGTTTTTTCTCCTAGGAATTCAAATTGATTACACTGAGTGTAATCTTGGAGCATTTCATTTGTCTAATAGGATTGTTGGCAAGAGAAAACCCCCTAGGAAGAAGTGCTACAGTTTGTAGAAAGCTCTTTAATAATCTAATCGTGGCTTATTCTAGCCCATTAGTGTTACACCAGTGTTCTTGTTGACTTTACAAAAACGTCCACTCTCATTTAATGGGATTTTACAGATTAACAATGGAAGAAGTGAACATACTGTAAGAATACAGTCATACTGTAGTTTGTTCATTATGATTTATTATATTGTTCCGCAAAGGAATGTGCAATTGATCAATTAGGCTGCATTTACATAGGCAGCTCAATTCAGATTGTTGACCTAATTATTTGCAAAAGTGCTGATATGATTTATTAAAAGACCAATTAGTGGAAAAAGATCAGAATTAGGCTGCTTGTGTAAACACAGCCTTAGAGCTCTTTGGGCCTGTTTGGGTGGTTGAATAGGATCGATTTGATGTTTGCTCAGTGCCCGTATTCACAAATCATCTCTGAGTCTGATCTGGGATCAGTTTTGCCTTTTAGAACATAGTGAATGAGATTACACAGACTGGGGACCTGATCCTAGATCATCACTCATACTCTGAGACGCTTTATGGATATGGTCCCTAAATCAAATCAAATCAAATGTATTTATATAGCCCTTCGTACATCAGCTGATATCTCAAAGTGCTGTACAGAAACCCAGCCTAAAACCCCAAACAGCAAGCAATGCAGGTGTAGAAGCACGGTGGCTAGGAAAAACTCCCTAGAAAGGCCAAAACCTAGGAAGAAACCTAGAGAGGAACCAGGCAATGTGGGGTGGCCAGTCCTCTTCTGGCTGTGCCGGGTGGAGATTATAACAGAACATGGCCAGGATGTTCAAATGTTCATAAATGACCAGCATGGTCCAATAATAATAAGGCAGAACAGTTGAAGCTGGAGCAGCAGCACGGCCAGGTGGACTGGGGACAGCAAGGAGTCATCATGTCAGGTAGTCCTGAGGCATGGTCCTAGGGCTCAGGTTCTCCGAGAGAAAGAAAGAAAGAGAGAATTAGAGAGAGCACACTTAAATTCACACAGGACACCAAATAGGACAGGAGAAGAACTCCAGATATAACAAACTGACCATAGCCCCCGACACATAAACTACTGCAGCATAAATACTGGAGGCTGAGACAGGAGGGGTCAGGAGACACTGTGGCCCCATCTGAGGACACCCCCGGACAGGGCCAAACAGGAAGGATATAACCCCACCCACTTTGCCAAAGCACAGCCCCCACACCACTAGAGGGATATCTTCAACCACCAACTTACCATCCTGAGACAAGGCCGAGTATAGCCCACAAAGATCTCCGCCACTGAGAGCCACTGACTCAGCCCCTGTAATAGGGATAGAGGCAGAGAATCCCAGTGGAAAGAGCGGAACCGGCCTGGCAGAGACAGCAAGGGCGGTTCGTTGCTCCAGAGCCTTTCCGTTCGCCTTCCCACTCCTGGGCCAAACTACACTCAATCATATGACCCACTGAAGAGATGAGTCTTCAGTAAAGACTTAAAGGTTGAGACCGAGTTTGTGTCTCTTACATGGGTAGGCAGACCATTCCATAAAAATGGAGCTCTATAGGAGAAAGCCCTGCCTACAGCTGTTTGCTTAGAAATTCTAGGGACAATTAGGAGGCCTGTGTCTTGTGACCATAGCGTACGTGTAGGTATGTACGGCAGGACCAAATCAGAGAGATAGGTAGGAGTATTTGGGATATTGAGGTGATATGTGAACTGAGTTTAAGGGGATAGTAGAAAAATGCCTTTCATGATTTAAACAGTAGCTCATATTGATTACCAGAGTATCTTCCAGGGATGAGTCACTGTTTCCGGGCAGGTTATTTTGGGAGGGAATGGAAGCTGAGTGGTTTGAAAACCATGGTTATTTTTATTTGTTTCATTTTTTATAGTTTTGAACCTTTTTTGTGAATGTAATGAATTTAGAATGCCACAGGGCACGTCCACTTGTTCACATTCTTATTTTAGCCAATGAGAGAATGTGGGTTTTCCATCTCCCACAACTACCAGTCAGTCACCGCCTACTCTCTCAGGCTTTGTCCCAAATGGCACCCTATCCCCTATACCAGGGTTCCCCAACTGTCAGTCCGCGCCGCGGCTGGTTTCATTTGGCCCCAAGTTTCCTGAGCATAAAAATTATAAATATATTTTTTTCATTGTTTGAAATAACAGACTGGGAAAAACACCAGGAAATCTGCTCCAAGTGATCTTTGTTTAAGAAATCAGTTCCCAAGTATTGCCATGCATAATAGAAATACACATTATTATGTTTTAGTCAAACATATATTTTTGGACTGTTTGCTGTTCAATTTGCAGTCTACAAATGATTAGTAATTATGTTCCGGCCCCTGACAATCCGCTTAAGAAAAAAAACTGCCCGTGGCTGAATCTAGTTGATGATCCCTGCCTGATACCCTGTTGCCCTGGTAAAAATGTGTCCACTATATAGGGAATAGGGTGCCATTTGGGACGCAGCCTCAGTATTGATGCTGATGTAACCGGGACAAGTCTTCATTTTACATATGCTTTAGGGATGATGACAACGTTATGCCAGTTTGTTCATGAGAAGTCATATTTTGTAGATATGGCAGAACAAGAGGACAATTGATCTGTTCAAACCTTGGCTCAACCCACCCCAATTACTGATATCTGTCGCACGCACTCACACACACACACACAGACACACAAAAAGTGCACCATTGCTCCTAGTTAGATGATCACAGAGAACACACTCACATCCTCCTCATTAAAACCCAAGAATGAACTAATAAACCATCAGTACACTGGCTATCAATGAACAGCATCTTCCATACCTTCTGTGCTTCTACACCTGCATCGCTTGCTGTTTGGGGTTTTAGGCTGGGTTTCTGTACAGCACTTTGAGATATCAGCTGATGTAAGCAGGGCTTTAAAAATTCATTTGATTTGATCTTATAATGAGGATAGAAAACGGACAGAAGTTTTTCTCCGTCACTCTAAAATGGATAAATCAACATCTCCCCAAGCAACTGGGAGAGTGTGAGCACTCAGCTTTGTACAACAGCGGACCAATCAGTTGGTAAAGTGGCGTGGCGACACGTGTCCAACAAGCCATGGCTTCTCCCAGAAGAAAAGACAAGGTGCAACTTTGGAGATGCAAACGAAAGTAATGAACAGTTAAAGACTTTCCAGGAAAACATGCTCTCAAATGCACACCAAAACAAACTAACTGATACAATCTGTTACTATTACAAAAGTAGATTCCCTCGAAAAGAAATCCGAGGCTATCGTGTAAGACACACAAACAGGGCGTGCGCATGAACAAACCAATAACCAAATCAGCCTTTTGAAAACAAATTTGCAAAGTTTTGAAGATGAATTGAGAATATTGTCCTAAACGGAAGATGAGGAAAAAGGAGACCTTTCCGGCTATGCGATATCAGAGGAACCTGACATGGATATATCACCAGAAGATCTGTAACGATGCCATAGGATCAGCTTGAAACAGAATAATGATAAATACCCACGCTTGGTAATCTTCAGACTGTGGAACTATCAGACCAAAATAAACATTCTGAGAGCACAGTGGGAAAGGAGATCAAAATCCAGGGCCGGTCCATTCGATTCATCCAGGACCCGTCTGCTAAGCTGAGAGAGAGACGCAAGAATACCTTCTGATCAGACAGTCACTGGAGGAAAAGGGGATGAAGTCTCAGCTCCGCTTCCCGGCAGTGCTGTGGGGATGGAAGGGGAAAAACTTATGGAATCCACAAACGCTGATGAAGGCTTAATCAAGCTACAAGAAACCTTCCCAGTGGAAGGAGGAGAGCCCCCTGCTATGAGAAGAGGGCAAAGTAGGAAAAACAATGAGCGCATTAGGCTATATACCTAAGACCTGCGTATTGTAAATTGAGACAATATCCTTTTCCCCTCCCCTAATACAATCTATACTATACTTTCCCCAAATAACTGTTATTCTCTATGAAGTAATGAGAGAAGTAGCCAATGCCAATGGGTTAAATGGATGCTTAAAAGACAATTCAAAAGGGGGAAATATACATTTACATTTCAGTCATTTAGCAGACGCTCTTATCCAGAGCGACTTACAAATTGGTGAATTCACCTTCTGACAACCATGTATGTCAACTGTACTATTGATGTGCGCTTGTGTGGGAGTGTAGGTGTGTATGTGTATATGAATGGGAGTTTGAGGGATGGTGAATATGAATATGTGTAGGAGGGTGGGAGAAAATGGGTGTGTGGTGGCAAAGGGTATACAGTATAAAACATTTTTTGTTTTTTCCCCATTTATTTAACGAGGTAAGTCAGTTAAGAACATATTTTTATTTTACTATGACGGCCTACCCCGGCCAAACCCTCCCCTAACCCGGATGATGCTGGGCCAATTGTGTGCCGCCCTATGGGACTCCCGATCACAGCCGGTTATGATACATTTACATTACATTTTACATTTAAGTCATTTAGCAGACGCTCTTATCCAGAGCAACTTACAAATTGGTGAATTCACCTTCTGACATCCAGTGGAACAGCCACTTTACAATAGTGCATCTAAATCATTTAAGGGGGGGGGTGAGAAGGATTACTTATCCTATCCTAGGTATTCCTTGAAGAGGTGGGGTTTCAGGTGTCTCCGGAAGGTGGTGATTGACTCCGCTGTCCTGGCGTCGTGAGGGAGTTTGTTCCACCATTGGGGGGCCAGAGCAGCGAACAGTTTTGACTGGGCTGAGCGGGAACTGTACTTCCTCAGTGGTAGGGAGGCGAGCAGGCCAGAGGTGGATGCACGCAGTGCCCTTGTTTGGGTGTAGGGCCTGATCAGAGCCTGGAGGTACTGCGGTGCCGTTCCCCTCGCAGCTCCGTAGGCAAGCACCATGGTCTTGTAGCGGATGCGAGCTTCAACTGGAAGCCAGTGGAGAGAGCGGAGGAGCGGGGTGACGTGAGAGAACTTGGGAAGGTTGAACACCAGACGGGCTGCGGCGTTCTGGATGAGTTGTAGGGGTTTAATGGCACAGGCAGGGAGCCCAGCCAACAGCGAGTTGCAGTAATCCAGACGGGAGATGACAAGTGCCTGGATTAGGACCTGCGCCGCTTCCTGTGTGAGGCAGGGTCGTACTCTGCGGATGTTGTAGAGCATGAACCTACAGGAACGGGCCACCGCCATGATGTTAGTTGAGAACGACAGGGTGTTGTCCAGGATCACGCCAAGGTTCTTAGCGCTCTGGGAGGAGGACACAATGGAGTTGTCAACCGTGATGGTGAGATCATGGAGCGGGCAGTCCTTCCCCGGGAGGAAGAGCAGCTCCGTCTTGCCGAGGTTCAGCTTGAGGTGGTGATCCGTCATCCACAGCCCGGGATCGAACCAGGTTCTGTAGTGATGCCTCTAGCACTGAGATGCAGTTCCTTAGACCGCTGCGCCACTCGGGGGCCTTAATATAATTAATTTTCGCATCTATCTAATCACTCTCCTCCTCTCAACTTTTTCCTTCGCTTGTGGACTTCAGTGCACAACACATCAGCTGTCTGTGACTAGGGCTATTGCGGTGACCGTATTACCGCCACACCAGCGGTCACGGGTCATGAAGGCAGTCAAATTCCATGTGACCGTTTAGTCACGGTAAGTAGGCTTCTCCAAGCTCTGATGCTGCTGATGGTCATTAGTAGCCTACCAAACTTGCTAACTGCCTGGTACTCAGCACTCTATTGTCCCTCTAATCACTCTCAGATCAATGCAAATGTATTCAAAAATCTAATCGAATACTTCATGAGAGCCCATGAGCTCATTTTGCACAACATTTCAGTGATGGCCTTTACTAAAAAGAGTAGAATCCCATTAGCTTTCTATAGGCTAAGCCTACTATATTTATTTCTCAACTTTCCTCATTTTAAGCCTAGCCTACCTGGCTGGCATTAAAATAAACCACGGGGAAAGGCGTCCTCCATTCGCTATTTAAATCAAATAAAAATCCCCCGCTGTTTCGATACAGGTGCATGATGTATATTATTTAGTGTATGTAAAGACAGGATTTAATCAAGAATAGTCTGATATGTGACAATATTAGTCTGTCACTTGTGAATTATATATTATAACTTGAGAATGATGCCCAGCATAAGATACAATGCCTTTTTTGAATCACTGTCGCACACCTCATTTAGCCCAGCCCATAGGCCTATATGTTTTAATAAGGTTTGTATCACAACTAAAGTGGCCAAATAGCATCTTAAAATTAAGCATACTAATCCGCTTTACAAGGGGTGTAGAGCCTAACTGGCAGCTTTGTTCAGCTGTATTCTTCATACTATTAAATAATGACACGGAATTCTAAGCGAATCTTGTTTGCTAAATGAACTAGTGTAGCCCACAGCCATTCGGCATAGCCAGATCAGGACCTAACATAAGGACAACTCAGAGTATGCTATTCTGTTCTTCTGAAATAGATAACATTTTCTTCATATCATGCTTCTTTAGAACTGTCTAAAATAAGAAATGTATTTATTGTGAAGGTGTAGGCTATATCACATGGATTTATTATACTTTTTAGTATGCAAATGTTCCAAAGATCTGCATCAGGGGTTTGTAGGCTATGTGTGGAAGCCAGGAGATGCTAAATGTGTTTATGTAAATGAACATTCAATTACTGTGAGACTGACAGTTATTTGCTTGACAATCACCAGCTGTCTAAATTTTGTGACCGACACAGCCCTATCTGTGACCAAGCGAAAAAAACGTTCCATTCCAAACCTTTATATCATGACCACTAACCGCTACACACAGCCTTCATTGTTGTCACGTCATAGTCAACATACTGTATATACTAGAACTAATGCGTTAGTCAACCCGTTATAATCATGCAGTACAGTGTACAGTCAGCAGCAAGCAGTTTAGCAGTTACACAAGTGGGCCCCGGTGGCAATGCATTTATAAAACCAAACGCTTACCTTGAATTGGAAGAGTTCCAGTGTTGGATAGCCATAGTCAGCTAGCTAACATAGCATCACTCGTTGTTTAAGCCGGGTGTTTGAGTCGGCTAAACTAGATAGCTGCATTCGATGCTTGCTAAGTAAGTGAAAGTGAAAATAAATACTACGAAATATAGCTAGCTCTCTTGCTTTTCCTTAATTTTGTAAAAAATGTATTTGTTCAAATCTGTTCAACTATTGTCTTTCTCTCTCTGATTCTACTACTCACCACATGTTATGCACTGCAGTGCTAGCTAGCTGTAGCGTACGCTTAAAGTACTAGATTCATTCTATGACCCTTTGATTGGGTGGACAACATGTCAGTTTATGCTGCAAGAGCTTTGATAGGTTGGAGGATGTCCTCCGGAAGTTGTCATAATTACTGTGCAAGTCTATGGAATGGGGTGAGAACCATGAGCCTCCTAGGTTTTATATTTGTTTTGTTATACCAGATATATAACCTGGTTACCAGGCGTGTTCTGTAGCGTAGGGGCATAGGTAGTGGTCGTGGATCACTGTCCTGACGAGGCAATAGTCTCTAACACTGCCCAACACACGCTCTGGATTATAATCTTTGGAAAGGGATTAAAGCAGAGCAAACATAGTCACATAATCTAGTATGATTTACCCACCAAACACGTGGTTCTCTCAATGTCTCTCAAACATCTGGGGTGTATTCACTAGGAACCAAACAGAACCAAACAGGGAGGGTTCTGACATACCTTAATATGTCCATTCGAAACTCGTTTTCGTTGCAAAACATTTTGCAACTGTTTGATAGGGTTTGGACTAACGATTACACCACTGGGCAATGCCAGGTGGCTGAGGAGGAGTGGTGTATCATGGGATTAGCTACAGACCTGCTTATCCCACTTCTGACACCATGATGCGTTGTAAAGTTGTATGGATGAGAGAGTGAGACGTGAGTCAAGTGAACATATTTAATGAGAAAATATATTGGCAACAACACTTGAACTTGACCAATCCAGAATTGACACGTACGTTTGCGTATAGTTTAAAGGAGAAGGTCTTTCTGTGACCCTGTAGTGGAGCCTAACTCATATGGACTCTACTTGTGGCGGTGCTCCAGCCTTTTGCCTCCCTTCACACACAGCGACACAGCGGGGGGGTTGGTGTTCTCACGCTTTAACACATTATTTCACCTTTAACGTTTCTGCTACATGAGCGCTGAGATGATATTATCACAAATTCAAAGACACAGAAGCACACATTGCACCGAACGCACTCAGGGGGCCTCTGATGTGTAATTATGAAGAGATGGTTTCCCTAAAGCATCTTGAGGCTAAATTCACCATTGGAACCATAAGATGCTTTTGGGAAAGGGGGCCATGGTCGTTTGAAGTTAAATGACTTCTATCACTGTAACCACTACAGTCACCCAGCGGACCCCAATAAACTGAATGAAGATTGTTCAAAGTGCGTGGATCTGTTTTTGTGGCCTATTGGGCATTGATCAAGCCTCTGTACGTAATCTGCGTATGGCATATTTTCAAGATAGTAAAGATAATTATTTCCTGAACTTTGGTTTTTAGGAACATGTGTTGGGCTTCTAATGTACAGTAAGTCTGAGTCTTTAACCTTCCTCTCCTCAAAGTGTAACCTCTTCAAGGCATAGCCGAACACATGTAAACTCTCAGGATCACACACTCACACAGAAATGAGAAGCTGCTGCAGCTGCTTTTGGTGGATTCTGGAATTTTCAGGCCTGCCCTGTTGGCCAGAGTTCTTACTTCCTAACTGGCTATGTGTGTTTGTTCAGGCTATGTATGTGTGTGTGGGAGGGGTTTGGGGGTGGGGGGGGGGGGGGGGTCTTGTTTTTGGGGGCTGGAGAACGGTCGCAGCTCACTGAAGGAGTGTTTTCCCAGCGTGGGAAAGAAGAGGCTCGTCTCTCTTTCAGCCGGTATACAGGGCAGGACTGGGCCATACAAGGGCTGAAACTCCCAATGCCAAACTACAAACTTCAAACTTTTTGTGGGTTACTTCGCTGTCGTTAATGTAGTTTCGGTGTGTTTTACTGAAAGGAGCCAAGGAGTGCAGTAGTAGTAGGAGTTCTCTGGGCTGGGACTGGGAGGAGATGGGCAGTAGCTGAGGAACATTTCTCCCGGACCGGGCAGAGCAGGGGCGACAGCAGAGCCGGGTAGGGCAGATATGTATCTTTCGGGCAGTGAGGAGTCTGACTTGGTGAGTAGACACAACATCACAAACACATACTGTAAACATACTTAGCCTACACATTCTGAGGCTATCTGTCTGTATGCTGCACAGATTCAGCAGTTGTTATCTCATTCTCTCTTGTTCTTTCTTACTCTCCGCTCTGAACAATGGAGAAGAGTTCTGGAATCCTGAAGAATTTTGTTTTTACACCAAATTCCAAAGGGCATAATCTTGGGCTTCCTATTTTGTCTCCTTAGAACTTTTCCTGGAAGTCAGTGTGTTGCTCGAGAGTGTCGCGGCTCTGGCTCTTATGTAGCCTGCCTACAGGGGTAATTTTAGGGGTAGCGGATTATTTGGGCATCTTGTCTGAATTTGCGACTCGAGGTTACTAGCCTGAAGTGGAAAGCTGCGACAGTTGTTAACGGCTCATGTGACGTTAGGAAAATAAACACCTGGGACATGAGAAATGCCTGGTCCTCTGGTTACAGAGACTGTTTAGTTAGTGAACACATAGCATTTACAAGGCCCACTTTCTTTAGCCATGGCTATTCAGAACTCTTGTTTTTTTTTCTCTGCCTTTGCTTATCTGCTTCTTTCCGACTGTAAAGATCTTTGTATCATATTACTTCTGACTCAAGGCTATTTATTTGATGGAGGCTATGAAAGCAACATAATTTGATTTAAAACATGAACTGACCATTTCAAGGTTTACTACATAGTTTTCTGTGCATTTTTTTAATACTCTAGTTCATTTAGTTACCTTTTTCTTTGAACCCCTTAAAGGGATACTTCGGGATTTCCCGATTTTGGGTAATATTCTACTTACCCAGAGTCAGACAAACTCATGGATACCAGTTTTATGTCTCTGCATGCAGTTTGAAGGAAGTTGAAGGTAGCATATCGTTAGCTTAGCACAATTGCTGAAAGTCAATGGGCAGGTACGAGCCAGCTCCTGTCAAAAGCAGGGAAGTAGACCTTTTAACTACTCTAAAACTGAGTGACTAGCACTTTGTTATCTAAGTATTCTTTACAAGTATATATTAAATCATAATTTTTTGATTTATAGTTGTTTTTAAACCATTCCTTTTTTTATTTTTTCCCCCACCAAACTATGCATTTCAGTCAACCGCTGTGACGTTGGGCACATTGGATGCAAGAATAGGTTGTGCGGTAGTGTAAACACAGCTGGCCAGCTGAGACAGCAGGACAGTGGCAGTTTTGAGCGAGTTCGCTAGATATCAAGTAAGCAAACTGTGAGAAGAGTACAACAACAGACTGTCACTGCAAAATTAAAATCACTGTAGTCATCATAAAACTACCACTACAATCGCAGCACAGTTATCACAAAACTACCACAAACCGGTCCCGAACATCATCATAAAGGGAATAAATGTGAATTAAACAAATACCCAGTGCAACAATGCTGTAAAGTTAGGAGGAGATATGCACCTTTAAATGTATTTGTCACGGATATAAAGCGCTCCGCATGTCATCCTTTGTCAACAGTATAGAACAAAAAGACAGGAAAGCGACAGCAGCAAAATCCTGTATGGCAATACTTGAAGATGTTAAATGAGAAGGTTGTGAAATGCTAACTTTGCGAGGTGTAATTGAGCTACAGTGGCAGTGCAGGTGCAATGCTGAAAGGGAGGCACCGCGAGACCCATTCCGTTGCTGGCAGCGGTTGCCCTAATGGCATATCTATAACCCGACTACAAGATGTCGAAAAACCTTGATGGCCCAAATGAAGAAATTGTTCAATGATTGATCTGTAAGTAGTCCTACAAAACACACTCTCTCAAAAACCATACGCGGTGCAAAAGATTGTTGGACTTCTATAAATGCGCTGTCATTACATCACATTGATGAGAAGTGGGACATGAAGTCGCATGTACTACAGAGAACTGAGAACGTGAAAGAGAGGCACACAGCAGAAAACTGGATGCAGTTCAATACATGATTAATATAATTCACCAATACAATTCTTGGTAGTCAAACAAATATTGCTATCAGGATGTAAGTCACAGCTGGCCAGGTACATTGTTTGCTACCTCCAGCCATTGGCATGCACTTTTTCAGTTTCAATTACACAATATTTTGGACAAAATCTGACAAAATGTCAACGCCCTGGAATGTCAGTACAACCAAACTAGCCAGGGCAATGATTACAAGTCAGTCATAACATGGCTAATAGGTTAGCTTATTATATTTATTTAGCTATTTATATTGCTAGCTTAAAAGCACAGAACTTACGTTGGACAAGTGGGTGAGTGGCTGACTTTTTCACCCCATATCTTTTTACAGTGGCTACAGAGATGTAGGTCATGTGTCATTTGGTTAGCAAGCAAGAAATGTCAATCACTTCGCTAGCTAGCTATGCTGAACTTGAATGACTGTTATCCACAGTTAGCATACGGGGCTCCCGAGTGGCACAGCGGTGTAAGGCACTGCATCTCAGTGGAGTCACTACAGACCCTGGTACGATTCCAGGCTGTATCACAACTGGCTGTGATTGGGAGTCCCACAATTGGCCTAGTGTCGTCCTGGGTAGGGTTTGGCCAGGGTCGGTCGTCATTGTAAATAAGAAGTTGTTCTTAACTGACTGGCCTAATTAAAAAAATAACAAAATAATAATATATCTTAGTTGTCAATCAAATGACATTGGCAGGCAAGCTGCAGAAGGGTGAGCAGGCTACTATTCAGTGCAATTTTGACAGCCAACTACAAGTTTTTTTAAAGTTAGAGAAGGTTTACCTACTGTTCCCTCGTTAGATTTTAGCTCCTTGCTCTGGCTAATATTAGCTGTTGATATGTATAGACACCTGTTCACCCACGACCGTGTGGCCAAACATGACACCAACAACATCATTACGTTTGCTGACCACACAACAGTGGTAGGCCTGATTACCGACAACGATGAGACAGTCTATAGTGAGGTCAGAGACCTTGCAGTGTGGTGCCAGGACAACAACCTCAATGTGAGCAAGACAAAGGAGCTGATCGTGGACTACAGGAAAAGGCGGGCCGAACGGGCCCCCATTAACATCGATGGGGCTGAAGTGGACCGGGTCGAGAGTTTCAAGTTCCTTGGTGTCCACATCACCAACAAACTATCATGGTCCAAACACACCAAGACAGTCGTGAAGAGGGCACAGCAACACCTTTTCTCCAGGACCTATATACTAGGTGTGTCAGAGGAAGGCCCCAAAAATGGTCAGACTCCAGTCACCCAGGTCATAGACTGTTCTCTCTGCTACTGCACAGCAAGCGGTACCGCCAAGTCTAGGACCAAAATACTCCTTAACAGCTTCTACCCCAAGCCATAAGACTGCTGAACAATTATTCAAATGGCCACCCGGACTATTTACATTGACCCCCCCAATTTGTTTTTACACTGCTGCACTCGCTGTTTATTATCTATGCATACCTACATGTACAAATGACCTCGACTAACCTGTACACCCACACATTGACTTGGTACCCCCTGTATATAGTCTCATTATTGTTATTTTATTGTGTTACTTTTTATTATTTTTTACTTTAGTTCATTTGGTAAATATTTGACTAACTCTCTCTTGAACTGCATTGTTGGTTAAGGGCTTGTAAGTAAGCATTTCACGGTAAGGTCTACACTTGTTGTATTCGGCGCATGTGACAAATAAAGTTTGATTTGATAGCCTACATGTTCATGGCGGTTTGATCAATGGGACTGTGAAGTTCCCCGTTGTAAAAGGAGTCTAGTGGTATTTACAGTTTAAGTTTTCTGGAATGTTCCATCATTTTCTGGAATGTTCCAAGCAGTTTAAAGTCACAATCAACTTAGTATATGTGAACTTCTGACCCACTGGAATTGTGATACAGCGAATGATAAGTGAAATAATCTGTCTGTAAACCATTGTTGGAAAAATGACTTGAGTCATGCACAAAGTAGATGTCCTAACCGACTTGCCAAAACTATAGTTTGTTAACAAGAAATTTGTGGAGTGGTTTAAAAACGAGTTTTAATGACTTCAACCTAAGTGGATGTAAACTTCCGACTTCAACTGTACATATTTGTAGAAATCCATTTAGGTGTATTTTGTGGGTTTTGGCGAATGCTTTCCAAGGATCTATAGTCACACTGTTGCTACTGCGTTGAAACACACAGTCCAGTTCAAAGTGAATGATGGCAGGCCCATGTGCCAAATGTCTCATTTGCATATAGGCCTACTGTAGCTCTGATATTCTATGGCACACCGGTCTGTGTAGAGTCCAGTCCTGGATAAGACTGACACGTTTTTATTGGGTTTTATTTACTGCCGTGTCTATGAATTGTTCCAAACGCACGGCTGCTTTCCCACTCTGTATTGCTATAGAATGTTCACACATGCCTTACTCCACGTCATTCCCAAACATTCTATGGAAGTATGAAAATGTGAAAATGACCATATTTAAGTGCTTGCTTGTAAGAAAATGTAAAGAAATGTGCTTTATTCTTCCTCGGGGGTGTATAGGGACAGATTTTAATAGGATTTCATGTTTCTAAAACGCTGTCTGTTCCACTTTAATGGGCTTCACTGACACTGGATCATCATTAGATATCGATGGCATTTTTGAGCTACTTTGTTGTGTGTGTGTGTGTGTGTGTGTGTGTGTGTGTGTGTGTGTGTGTGTGTGTGTGTGTGTGTGTGTGTGTGTGTGTGTGTGTGTGTGTGTGTGTGTGTGTGTGTGTGTGTGTGTGTGTCTTAGAGGTCTTCACGGATCCACCTGTACCCGAATACCCCAGACCCGAGCAGGTCCGGATCCAGAATTCTAAATAATGTCACAGGTCTCTGGTTTGTGTAATTATAACTTCCTTGTCCGGAAGGACCCATATAGATCCGAATGTGACTACTGCAGTAGAGAGAGAGAGAAATGTTAGCATTTATGCTGCTCTTTGCTTTTCACGAGAGTGGAGCGTGTAGCTTTGTTGTCATTGTTGACCAATCATAAGTCATCAAAGAGGCAATGGCTACAGTTATACAACTTCCTTGTGGGGCAAATGTTAGAGGATATCAAATCAATGGAAGATGGAATTAAAATGAAGGAATTAAAAGTTAAAGGAGAAGAATAGGCTACAACAACCAACAGCCAACAGGTTGGCTGCTACTTTATATTCTGAATGGAGTTGTGTTGTTTGTAACTGTGTAGCATGAGAAAGCGCATGTATCCTCAATTACCCTAGCTAGCTAGCTAGCTTCTCCCGGGTTTGATGCAGTCAAAATAGGTACTTCGTAATCATATTGAATGATAAATAACATATGGCAGCTATTAGTCTACTATAGCTCAAATTAGCTTGGTTGGTTGCGGTCTCTCGTCTCTCCCTCCCTCCCTGTTCCCATGTCACTCGCTCACACTCACAGTAGCCTAGACACACAGCACAGCCTCTGCTCTCTACCTGCTCTCCCTCACGCTTTGTCAGCTCTGGTTAATAAAGTAGCATTAAAAATGAATTTTTCTGTTTCTTCCCTCACTTGGATCGGACCGGGTTTGGATCCGACCAGGTCTATACGGAATGGGTGTAGTTGACCTCGGTCCGTTCGGAATGGGTCTCTGTATTGTAAAATGTATTTATGCATATTGGGTCCGGATATGAAAGCCCAGTTCCATTTCGGAACTCTTTGCATCCGTGAAGACCTCTAGCGTGTCTGTCTGTCTGTCTGTCTGTCTGTCTGTCTGTCTGTCTGTCTGTCTGTCTGTCTGTCTGTCTGTCTGTCTGTCTGTCTGTGTGGATATCTCTGTGTCTGTATCAGTCTGTCCTTATGAGACTGTGTCTGTGACACTGTGTGTCTGTGACAGATGCTGTTGTCTCCTTGCTCCCCAGTTGACTCATTTGGGGTGTGAGAGAGAGCTGGAGACAGACAGCCCAGCAAACCGGGAACATTCCCATTAAGTTCTAGTTAGGTTTTTATCTAACATTAGGATGATAACATCCAAAAAACATTCAAATAATGTTTTTGATAACAAAATGTGCTATTTGTGTTATTTGTTCTCCTAACATTTACCAAATTGTTGTGCACAACATCTGTAACAACCACCACAGAACATTCCCCTAAGGTTCTTATTCGGTTTCTTGGTAATGTAATAACAAAATGTGTTCTGGGAACGTTTTTGCAAAATCTGGCAAATGTTTTATACAAACATAGTATTAAAAGTGGGGCAACCTAATCAATGTTCTGGGACCATTCACAGAACCAATTTTTGGTTTGCTGGGAGACGACCTGACCAGCTGTCTCCTCCCAATCGTCTGCTGTTTGCTGTTCCAGTCCTACTAGCCTGCAAATACCAATGACACACATACTGACACATGTATAGAAATACTTTTTATTTTGTACTTATGTACATGGGTGGGACAGAAGAGAGGGATATCGCATAGAAAGTGAGTGTCAGAACAGGGGATTAAATGCGTTGCGTCCACGGGGACGTGTGGTCTGGGGATGCGAGCACCACTTCTAGACAAGCCCCCCAGTACATCTATACTCTGTTCACAAAGCTGGATTTAAAGTATCTGTATGATTGTTTTTTATCATGGACACGTCTTTGTCGTTCTTGCTGTTAACAGGAGGTGGATGTGCTCTGGAGTTTTGTATCGACATATTGATCTGAGTTACAACACTGAGAGACAGCCACAGAGCCGATCTCTTATGTGCGCGTGTCCGTCCTCGTGTCCGTCCTCGTGTGCGTCCTCGTGTCCGTCCTCGTGTCCGTCCTCGTGTCCGTCCTCGTGTGCGCGCATGTGTCATCTGTCTGACTCAGCCAGTTGAGGACACATCTCTGCGTAAATGAAATGTAACGTGACCGGTTCCTATTTCCTGATGCCTTAAGTGACAGAGAGCAGACTATAGTAGTTCTGATACGGACACCTATTACATTGCAGGGTTGTTACTAAACAACACAACTGACTGCGGAGGAGCAGAATGACCCCAGACAGTGGTACAGAGTGTAATTCACACTGAGTCCAGACTGCTAGGACACACACTCACAGTACTGGCAGTCGTGTTAATGGGTCTGGTGTTCTGGCATTGTCTGTTGCTGCAGTTATTAAGATGGACAGGGATGGACTGGGACCAGAAAACAGCTCATTTTTTTTTTTCTCGGCGCCCCAATTATTATCCAAATAATGATCATTCTGCACAAAAACCCAAGTGTAGCCACTGGGCTAAATATTGACCAGCCATCTGGCATTGGCCCAAACTACCCTATGGCCAAGTTGTTTCTGAGGATGGAGCTAAAAGTCTCACCAGACAGTCCTCTCATAACGAGCCCGGTGCTCATCAATCATCCACAGACACCGCCTGCCTCCTACACCCAGCTCCTGACACAATATTAACGACGCAATCACAATGAACGAGTGCAGCACCCACCCCCATGGCTCGTTTCATAACCATATTCCATTAATCAAACCACATTCCTTCATCAGCTCCCTGCCTATTGAGGTGGGTTGATTATTGCCTCTATGGTGCCTCTAGTGTTGTGTTACTGCAGGGTCCCCTCCTCTCTCTTTTCAAAGCAGTGTGCTCTTAAGCAACCCCTCCCCCCTGGCTTTTAACCATCCCTTTAACTCTATGTAGTGCACTGCTTTTGACCGGAGTCCTATGTGCTACATAGGGACTAGGGTGCCATTTGAGACACGGCCCTGCTCCCTAGGACAGTGTGGTTTGATTGACAGCCGGAATGTCCATCACCTCAATGGGATGATGCACTTATCTAACGCACAGAGGAAGACACTTGGCATGTGGGATGCTGGGTAAACACTTTCCCTAGTTCGTCCCGGGTTCCCCCTCGAGTGTCACCTTGACGTCCACGCAGCCAATCCTGCTCCCCGCTCGGCTCCCCACGCCAGAGAAGCCATTACTTCAGTACCCCGACCTGCGCACTCACACTCGGACACAGATATGGAAACACGTGCGGATGTAGGAATGCACGCACCCTCGTTCATTCAATCATTCTAGCAACCTCTATCTTACACACTCCCATTTTCTTTCTTTTTTTTCTCCTCTTTCTCTCTCATTTTCTCTTTCTCTCGCCCTCTCTTTCTCTCTCTCTCACACACACACACACACACACACACACACACACACACACACACACACACACACACACCTCTCTGTTTCCATTCTTCGTTCATCAGTTCGAGTGGGAAGCAGTGACAGTAGTCAACCACGTGCTCTAACAGAACATCTCTTGTCATGTCTCGCGTTGTGTGCTATTGTCTTTACTCAGTGGAAGAAGACAGTAGTCATAGTGTAATCTATGGGACGATGATTTAATAGACTTTCCGTTGCTGTGAGGGATGTGACATTGACAGGCAGGTGGCTATAAAGCAGCAGCCTCTTGTTCCAGCTTAGAATGAGCACAGCAACTGTCACAAACCAACCACAGGCTCACTGTGGAGTGCGTCCCAAATGGCATCCTATTCCCTGTATAGTGCACTACTTTTGGTATCTGGTCAAAAGTAGTACACTATACAGAGAATAGGGTGCCATTTGGGATACAGGTGGTGTTCCTGAATGTCCACACTTGGGTAGTTCCACCAATTTGTTGCCTTTTGAGAAGTGTGACTTGGTCAACAACAAAAAAACATTAGATTGCACCAAATTTAAACATTCTGTCATAA